>NW_013666305.1:39301-46501 GCF_000517525.1 Limulus polyphemus
CATAATCATATAGCTATAGTGTAAAAATGGTATTTTTCTATGAAATCTTCTATTACGGTGAAAGATTAATACAATACTCCCTTTAAAAGGGTCGTACCAAGATCATTACGTTAATTTTCACAAATAATGTCGTTTAGACTAATGTATCATCTATCACTAAAACATTCGTTTCTATAGTGACGACAGCTACGAGGTCAAACCCCCATCTTGTGTTTAACGTGGTATAGTTTTCAGAGAAATAATCATGGGCTTTTATTTATTTATTTTACGCATGAGCGAAAAGTGGAAGGTAGGTAAAAAAAAATGTTTCTTACGTCACAACTCCAAACCCCTTCAGCTGACTGTTTTAAAGCATGAAACTTTTCACCATTTGTTACTGTTTTCCAATAAACTTTTATAGCTTACCATAAATTACTAGCACTCAACTGGACTGCGAGTGACCATGTAGCAGGTTAGGTTTAAAAAGTGAGATGTTGTAAAAAAATACTTTTTTCATCAACTTATCTTGTTGCCGCTTCAAGATCTCTTTTTTTTTTCCAAGGGATTCTGATCAGCCACAAGGTACACTAGATACCTAAAGCTTTGTATGTGTTCTTTGATCAGGTTTTCTCGATCCAATCTACAAAGCTTTTTTAAAATTTCTCTGTCATCAAGTTGCAAAGGTTATTTGCTTTTCTTGGTTTGGATCACGTTAGCATCACTATATTGTCCCTCCAGTGGCATAGTGGTAAGTCTGCAGACTTATAACGTTAAAAACCAGGTTTCGATACCCGTGGTGGGCACTATCCTTGCTTTAAGTACAACAACTCCAAAACATGTTATATTGAATGCCATCTACTGGCATTATAGTGGTTTAGTATTGTATTAATCAATACATCAGCAAAAAAGAAAACCAACGAAACTAATTTTTTAGCCAGCACAACCTTAGATCTTACAAAAAAAAGGGAAATCTATTTACATGTGTAACTGACCACGAAATAAAATAATAAAGGGCATATATAAATAAAATACCAATTGTTAAAGGATCACTAAGAAGTTATCTATTGGATATTTATATGTTTTGTACAAAGTTTAATATACCATAATAAACAATAATTTATTTTACCCTAATACAAATCTTTTATTAAATTTTTGAGTCATTTTACAACCTATAAAAATCATTATTATTTTACTTATTTATTGTTTGTTTGAAGTTAAGCACAAAGCTACACAATGGGTTATCTGTGCTCTACCCACCACGGGTGTCGAAACACGGTTTCTAGCGTTGTAAGTCCGCAGACATACCGCTGTGCCACAGGGGATTTACATATTTATGTAGACTAATTAATACTTTTAATGATATATAGTGAGTTTTTCTATTTAAGTAAATTACGTTATTTAACATGCCGTTACTACTAAGTGAAGAAGGGAACATTGCAAAGATTAAAATAAAAATCCTTAATATTCGTTTATCGCTCGGTTGAAACTTTTAAGCACTTTTTTTAATTATAGTATCCAAATTACCATAAATAATCATCAGGAAGAAAGCAAATATAAAATGTTTAGATAATCGAAACATGATCTCACACTACCAGCTTCTCAAAACTCTCAGGCATTTTTATTAACCAAACATTTTGTTAAGTAGCAAGTTATAAATAAATAAAGTAAGCACACCTTAATTAGATAACTTTAATTTGAAGCAGAGTGCGCTTCGTCACGAAGTCATAACAGTGGGATTTTCCATCCTTTTGAATAGTTTAAAGATGTCATAAATTTCTTTTAACCAGAAGATTTTCATTCTAGTAAATGAGTCACCTTTCTGTATGAAAATTGATTCCAAGCTGTTCACCTTTTCATTTAGAAAGACAATTTAGTTACTTAAAAATATTCAAGCCTTAAAAATAATAATTCGCTTCCAAAAAGTACTGAGAACAAAATATCAATGAATAAACATTTTTGAATTACTAAAGATGGCGGTCCGCAACCGGTAGTGACAATACTTCAGCAGTAGTTCAGCTAGAGTGGAGTTATACAGTTAAAGTGTGAGCGCCAGCCATTTTGCTATATGACAACTTAATTTGTCTACATCAGACTTGGTTAAGCCTCGCAGAATTTCTAGTAATAGTTAATACGACAAGAGGCAACACATGCCCACTAACTAGCATTTGGGTGATCTCCGAAAGCTAAATTTTAAGCTAGAGACTAGAAGGTCATTGAGTAACCAGTATAATGTTATTCCACGTATTTTTAATAAAAAAAATACGCGAATAATCAATGGCAACATATGTCGCGAATGCAATAATATAGTATTGTTTTAAACTTTGTCTAAAATATGGTGATTTTTAGATCACTACGATTATTAGATTATCCAATATCAGAAGAGAATAATAGCAAAAGTACTTTTTTTAATATAATATCCAACATTATGGGCCCAAGTTTGGTCACTACGTGACTTCGTCGGTGGGTAGAAAAACTATACAAAACGTGCACAGTATTATTATTATATATTTTTCTAAATTTAAAATTTAAGTTTTCTATTACTCGTAACTCTCCCTGTCTTCGGTGAGAACTTTAACGAAAGAAAATAAAATCATTTCATTATGTACCAATGTTTCTATTTTTCGCGGATGATATACAAATTGGGAAAATGTTAATTTACAGTCACTGTGTCAATTTTATAATTTTATAAACTAGAAAAAAGCTATAAACATTTTCACCATATTTTTAATTTTTGAAAATTAAATGAAAAAAACGATACATGAACCACCAGACGTTCGTGGATTGCTAAATTATTTCAGAGGAAGCCTGAGGTAGGCCTAAGTAGCCAAGCTACATCAGTTTACTTCTTTCAATCATTTAACTGTAAAAGATTAAATATTTTGAGAAATGTTATATTATGCTTAGCCTACCGAATTCACAAGTAATTCTAGTTAAGTCTGTGAAATATGGTATATGTTAAAATCATAATAGACCTAAGATTGTAACTCCTTTGACTAGGTAACGTTAAGCCTAAGATCTGATATATTAACACTAATATTAATAGTCTAGTACTACTACTAGTATTCACTAATAGGCTTATTAACATTAATGCTGGTAAATGCAGTGCTCTAATTGAGGAAGAAGGGGAACACTGTTCCCATTATTTATAATAAATGTTAATTTAACTTCCATTTCGTAACAAAATCATGTGCACGAGGAACGTTTCACCGGAGGTGCATGTATACAACTACATTCATACTGATTCTCCTAAATATATCCATCAACCATTGGTAACGTTGCTTTCTAAAATTCTAGTTTGCTTTTAATGCTTCTTTTATGTGGTATAATTGTTTAATCATAAATATGGTTTAATTAGAAATGACAGAACACAGTATCGTATGTAGAAGTTATAGAAAGAATCACAGTAAATGGAACAAGCAGTTAGAAATCTTGAAAGTAGAAAACTTATTTCGATACATTTTTGCGTTATTTCCAGTCTAAAGTTATGTACAGAACGTAGCAGCGTGAGACTGAAGAAGACGCACGAATATGTCGAAACAAGTTTCTTTAATTTCAAGTCTTTTGATTGTTTGTTCCATTTACTATGATTTTTTGCTAATTAATCTAATTATTGACTGATCATTGGGATAATTAAATTCACAGTATACTTACATGTATGAGGGTACTAATCAAAGGCGCCCACAGAAAACAAATTAGAGCAGGGGGGGGGGGGTCAATTAACTCAAGTTTGAAAAAATTATGAAATCCAAATAGTTTTCTTCTATGGAAGACTGGAAGTCGCCATTTTTCTGGCACGGGTAGAATAAATATAAAACTATGTTTCGATTAAAATAACTTCTAAATTACTGTGTTAACGAGAAATAAAAATAATTTAGATACTATTGTTAATACCCCTGTAATTACAAATACCTTATGATTTTCCAATAACATAGACGAATAATTTTACATATCTATTTTTTTTTTTGAAAATCCAGGGGGGTTCAAGTGACCCCCCTTGCCCCTTCCTGCGGGTGCCCATGGTACCTATAGTTTGCACTTCTTTCATTACATTCTTGGAGTTCTCCCATTTTAAATAGTTACAAATCGAACAGTGGGTAAAGATGTCATTAGTCGCCATTTTGCTAAGCTAAGCAGACTTACCTGGGTGAGAAACCTGTATATTGTTAACATAGATTGATTTGGTTTTAATTTGTTCATAAACACAAAGTTACACAATGGACTATCTGTGCTCTGAACTCCACGGGTATTGAAACCGGAACTTGAATGTCGTAAGCATACAGACTTACCACTGAGCCATTGAGGTCTATTAATAGGTAAGTCTTAATTTAAATAAGGCAGTATTTTTATACTAAAAAGTGGAATGTTTTATATTTCCTTTAGAAAACCAGGAATTAATAAAGTTATGGGTGTTTTCTGTTTTTGGCAACAAATATAGTCCTAGTTTGTAGCAATCACTTTCAAAATTTTAACTGTCAGTTTAGATCAGAGTAAAACCTACGTTAAAGAATAAAACAATGTTTTCAGAATAATTTTTTTCAAACATCTCTTGAAAAAATAAAACCAATGTATGGGAAGAGGAAGCAGTCAGAAAGCTGAAAATCTGATATACGAGCTGGTGTGTAATGTTGTTTCTATTCACCTTCAAACTAAATATTTGTAGTTCACTTAAGTAATATTAGTATTTATACATATTACAAATACACGAGAACTTATTTAAGTTGTTTGTACGACAATGCTTCACTGGAACTACGTGAAGCCGTTAATTAAATAACTGTTCAGAAGGAAATGCAAGGCAGAGATTAGGCGAGAGAATAGGGAAATGTAATGAATAGATGACTTACCGAGCAGACTGAACAGTCTAAAGAACCAGAAAACATATCAGATAATGTAGCAGCAGTAACGAGTAATTATTTTACTGGATTGTTATTGGATTTATTAAGTAATGAATTAGCTAACAGTACAAGGAAACCTTACGACACCTTAAGTCATAGGTTTTGCCCTAACACTGCATTGTAACTATGTGGTGTTCTTCATTGAACTATGAAGTATTTGAAAGAATAAGTTAATGTTAAAACGTTTTTAAAAGACTATTCACTAGTTTTTTATTTCATGTATTTAAAAACAACAACAAGTGGTTTGGGATAACGTAAGCTAAATGTGCGGTGGTGCAATATTAAAAAATTTTGAAATGTTTGGGCTGCTGGTATATTTGTTTAAATTCTTGCTGCTATGTGATGTGATAAAATAGCTGAGTTTTTCAAGTACAAACATTCAGCTCATAACTCCGTCATCTGTTGATCGATTTGAGATCTAAATACAATTTTGGATTCAGGAGGTCAAACTCTTTCGACTGATATATTTGACCACGTCTAAGGTCTCATACATTAATTTGCTCTAATTCTGCCTAAAATAATTTCAATTTGAAGGTAGGCTGGTAAAGATCCTGATGAGTAATAAAATCGAATCAGCTAGACGTATGCTCCATGCTTGGTATTGCTGGAGCACAAAAATATAGCTAATAAAAAGGGAAAAAGTCCCATAGATCAATTTACGCTAATCCTTCCTAAAAGAATTTCAAGTGCCGCGGCTACCGATAATTCCCACTGTTTTTGTTGATATTTAGGTTTGGTATTGGTGTTAGAGTATATTCTGTTGTTGGTGATGGGGGTATTAGCTTTTTTTTTTTTACTATGAAAAACTTGGATACACAATAGATAATGAACTAAAGGACTCGAATGGCTTTTTTAAGCACCTGTCTAATTGGTGTGATGTCTGTGCTATTTTTCATCACTGCCACATGCCTAAAATAGCTTGAAATGTTCTTGGGGAAATTGAAAAGTCAGGATGGTATTCTCGAGTACAATAGTTTTAAATCACTCAAGACGGTTAAAGTTTGGCAACAAGCTTACTGGAAGATACGCGAAAGCTTAGAATACATTAACCATTATATATTACACCTATTGAAATTGAGTAAATACTTCTTACTTGATCGACTTTATTTGTACGCGACTTTAAAATACCAGCAGAGGGCATTGTCTCGAGAAGTAGGTAAAAGATAAGTACATCTGTTCACTGATTCATTAGAACTCTTTTTGGTACTTAAGTAATCTACACTGAGTCAACAAACTCTGCTGTTTTAAATTAATCACCTCATCGTGGGAGCTCTAGCTGTAGGAATTCCCTAAATAAAGTCATATATTTTTATACCCCATTCTTGGTTTGGACAAAATTTTAAAAGTTTAGAATTTAAACACTCTTCTTTTTTCTTTACACATTAAACTTCATACATCTTACACCAGGGGGTATTTTGCATCTGCGTATTTATTTATATATCCACAATTGTCAACCAGGATTTCATGTCATTGAAGGAATTCAACAATTCTTTGCTTTCGTTTTTCATCATTCGAAAGTACGTTGTTAAAAACCGTGAATCCGAAAGATAGTCAAGCAGAATGGTGCCTTTCTTTAACAAATATGTGATGCAGTGTCACATAAAATACGTACATACTAGTAAATATAATTTCTACCAACTAATACATACAGTACTTGTCAGCTGATGCCGATATGATATATTTCTCTACATGATGTAATGGTTGTGAGGTGACATCTTGTTGATACAGGTCTATTCATGTACTGGTTGTGAGCTGACATCTAGTTGATATATGTATATACGTGTAGTGGTTGTCAGCTGACGTTTAGTTGATATATGTCTATACGTGTAGTGGTTGTGAGCTGACTTCTAGTTGATACTAGACCACCGTGACCCGTTGGATCAACTATTCAGAGGTTATGAAGAATTCAAGCTAATTTCAATATTACACCGGAATAAAGGTTTATTTTGAGATAATTTAATTAAATATTTGAATCCATT
Organism: Limulus polyphemus; assembly: GCF_000517525.1. Taxonomy (NCBI): domain Eukaryota; kingdom Metazoa; phylum Arthropoda; class Merostomata; order Xiphosura; family Limulidae; genus Limulus; species Limulus polyphemus. The sequence continues at coordinate 46,152 of NW_013666305.1, forward strand.
CGTGCTATTCATAATTCAAGAAAAAGATATTTGATTGTTGATCGGGAGTAAAAGGAAAGGCCATTTCATTTTTCAAAAAAGTGAAGTAAGAAGTTTCGTAAAGAGCGCAAAAGGTAGTGTGAATGATTTTTTGACTGAGAAAATAAGGAAACAAACAAACAAACAATCTCAGAGTTTTAGTAGTATATAGATAGATCCATCAAGATCTTGTTTGTGTCATCTTATGCCTTTTAATGAAGATGGGAACATTGACAGGGAAATAATATAATAGCCAATGCTGGGCGAGAGGCTTTCGTTTATAAAATTTTATTGTTGTTCTCGACTTGATTTTATTATTACCTCGTCTCCAT
>NW_013666305.1:46626-48546 GCF_000517525.1 Limulus polyphemus
ATCTGTTTGATATATGTCTATACATGTAGTGGTTGTGAGCTGACATCTAGTTGATATATTTCCATACGTGTAGTGGTTGTTAGCTGACGTCTAGTTGATATGTCTACACATGTAGTGGTTGTCAGCTGACATCTGTTTGATATATGTCTATACATGTAGTGGTTGTGAGCTGACATCTAGTTGATATATTTCCATACGTGTAGTGGTTGTTAGCTGACGTCTAGTTGATATGTCTACACATGTAGTGGTTGTCAGCTGACATCTATTTGATATGTGTCTATACATGGAGTGGTTGTCAGCTGACGTGTAGTTGATATATGTCCATACATGTAGTGGTTGTCAACTGACGTTTAGTTGATATATGTCTACACGTGTAGTGGTTGTGAGCTGACATCTATTTGATATATGTCTATACATGTAGTGGTTGTGAGCTGACATCTAGTTGATATATTTCCATACGTGTAGTGGTTGTTAGCTGACGTCTAGTTGATATATGTCTACACATGTAGTGGTTGTCAGCTGACATCTATTTGATATGTGTCTATACATGAAGTGGTTGTCAGCTGACGTGTAGTTGATATATGTCCATACATGTAGTGGTTGTCAACTGACGTTTAGTTGATATATGTCTACACGTGTAGTGGTTGTGAGCTGACATCTATTTGATATGTGTCTATACATGAAGTGGTTGTCAGCTGACGTGTAGTTGATATATGTCTATACATGTAGTGGTTGTCAGCTGACGTGTAGTTGATATATGTTTATACATGTAGTGGTTGTCAGCTGACATCTATTTGATATATGTCTACACGTGTAGTGGTTGTCAGCTGACATCTGTTTGATATATGTCTATACATGTAGTGGTTGTCAGCTGACATCTAGTTGATATATTTCCATACGTGTAGTGGTTGTTAGCTGACGTCTAGTTGATATATGTCTACACATGTAGTGGTTGTCAGCTGACATCTATTTGATATGTGTCTATACATGAAGTGGTTGTCAGCTGACGTGTAGTTGATATATGTCCATACATGTAGTGGTTTTCAGCTGATGTCTAGTTGATATATGTCTATACATGTAGTGGTTTTCAGCTGATGTCTAGTTGATATATGTCTATACATGTAGTGGATGTCAGCTGACGTTTAGTTGATATATGTCTACACGTGTAGTGGTTGTGAGCTGACTTCTAGTTGATATATGTTTATACATGTAGTGGTTGTCAGCTGATGTCTAGTTGACATATGTCTATACATGTAGTGGTTGTCAGCTGACGTCTATTTGATATATGTCTATACATGTAGTGGTTGTGAGCTGACGTCTATTTGATATATGTCTATACATGTAGTGGTTGTGAGCTGACATCTAGTTGATATATGTCCATACATGTAGTGGTTGTTAGCTGACGGCTAGTTGATATATGTCTACACATGTAGTGGTTGTCAACTGACATCTATTTGATATGTGTCTATACATGTAGTGGTTGTCAACTGACATCTATTTGATATGTGTCTATACATGTAGTGGTTGTCAGCTGACGTGTAGTTGATATATGTTATACATGTAGTGGTTTTCCAGCTGATGTCTAGTTGATATATGTCTATACATATAGTATAGTCAGCTGACGTCTGTCCCTAATTTTGAACTGATAAAAAAGATGAAAGACAGCCAGTGAACAGCCTCACCGACAGCTCTTGAACTAAAGACAGACAGTGAACAGCCTCACCGACAATTCTTGAACTAAATACAGCCAGTGAACAGCCTCACCTACAACTCTTGAACTAAAGACAGCTAATCAACAGCCTCATCTACAACTGAACTAAAGACAGCCAGTCAACAGCATCATCGACAGCTCTTGTACTAAAGACAGACAGTGAACAGCCTCACCTACAACTCTTGAACTAAAGACAGCTAATCAACAGC
>NW_013666305.1:49470-56615 GCF_000517525.1 Limulus polyphemus
TGTTCTTATAGTCAGAATCTTTATTTGTTTGTTCTTCTTATAATCAGTCTTTATCTTGTTTGTTGTTTTTATAGTCAGTGTCTTGTCTTAGTTTTATTTCATAAAGATTTAATTAAGCAGTGGTAAAACGGCATATATCTTACACTTTCCTTCTCTTTTGTGAAGCCGCATAAAATGTGAAGAGACACGTGTGAGTGTTTTTATGGCCGCTGTCAGTTAGGGAGCGCCTCGAGAGAATGAACGGTGATATTTCCTCGTTACACAGCTGTCTTATTTTAAATCAACAAGAGCCAAATCGGTCTCTAAGCTCTACCATAAATAGAACCGGCAGAGCCAACCTGGAAATGCTGCTTATCAGTCAGCTGTTTCTATTGCAATATAGCCGTTGCTTTGTGGAGTTAATTTAAAGTTTGACTAACAAAACGTGACTGGTTGTCTGTAGTCTAGATAACCATTGAGAGAACATTAATTTAAGTCTTAATTCCACAACTATATCTGTAAGTCTGTCTTTTCTAACTTGTCAACAAATTCGACAGTACGCCACGTCCTATTATACCCGATACATTATCGGTGACGAAGTTTTTTTTCTCTCTCTCTCTCTTTTCTCCCAGGATCCAAGTAATCACGTGCCTGAAGTATGCACGCCTGAACCGTGCACGTATATAATATTCGCGTGTGTGTGTGTGTGTGAGCGCGAGTGCGTGTGTATAAATAAAATCATGAGCTTTTGTAAAATTTCTTAAATGTATATATTTTGTCATTCGGTTAAAAGTAGCAGCGTAGACGGCGAGTGTCGCTAACTGGTTGCCTTACGCTAGTCCGCAGCTCTAAATCAGAGAATGTTATACGTGATCCATAGAAGTCTCTGACTAGGCCGCTTAGCTCGTGTCACATAAGAGTAAAATTTCTAACTTCTGATAAATATGGCTACTTACAAAAACTTTTACAGTAAGCAGTAATGTAGCACTTTGGTTTACTTATATTTTACTTGTTCTTCCACGTGAGCTATCTTTGGAAGCGCCCTCACAGACTGACAATTGTTCCTTATCGTTTACAATTTATTTTAATTTTTTGTGGCTTTATTAGGCCTAGCATGCTCTGGTGGTTAGGGTACTCGACTCGAAATCTGAGAGTCGCTGGTTCGATTCCCATCACCGAACTCGTGTTCACTCTTTCAGTCGTGGGGGCGTTATAATATAACAATCAATGCCTTTATGCTTTAGTAAATGAGTAACACAAGGGTTAGTTGTGGGTGGGGTTGACTAGCTTCTTTCCCTCTAGTCCATCACTTTCAAAGTAGGGACAACTAGCTCAGATAGTCCTCGAGTAACTTTGCGCGAAACTCAAAACAAACAAATTCTAGGATCTTACTTGTTAATACCCTGTTTGTTTTAAACGTTTTGTTTATTAGAAGTTCTTCTTTTTGTGGCTGTTACTGGCTCAATAAATAAAGCTATAGCCTTTATGTTATTAATTTTTGTGTCCCCCTAGTGGCTCAGTGGTAAGTCTGAAAATTTAGAACGTTAAAAACTGGGTTTCGATACCTGTGGCTGGCACAGAACAGATAGCCCATTGTGTAGCTTTGTGTTTAACGACAAAGAAGTAAATACTCATTATTACCCAATTATAATTTATTCTAACGTCTAAGAACGTAAACTTATGATATTGCGAAATAAAATATGAATGCTTATTAGGTTGATAAGAGTCAATTGTATCTTCTGTACATAGAATTCGTATAGTGTAAATATAAGTGTTTTCTGAAGTTGTCAAGAAAACCGGACGTGGCCCAATGGTTAGCACGCTCGGACTGTAAATCTGAGCTCCCATGTTTCGTGGCCTGTTGCCACAAAAACGCGCTCCTTACTTTGTGGCCGTGAGTCAAATTCCACTATTGTGTCGGGCAAGAGTAACTCAAGAGTTAGCGATGGGTATTTTGATTGGCTATATTTTCGCTAGTCTACCAGTTCAAAAATAGGGGCATATTGCTGTTTAGCTGAGCGCAAAAAAATTCTGAATCTGAAGATGACAATAAATATAAATCCCGACCCAGATGATGTAGTCCATAGTTTTAGTTCGAGTCAGTAATTTTATATTTAAAAAAAAGTCGATAACTGTATTTTCAAAATAACATTTCATTACACGGACGCTTGTAGAAATTTGTAAGGGAGGGATATACTACTGTTGGAGGAAGTGAAAGGATAAGTCATAATAGGAGTTTAGGGACACGTTTGATAGATATATGGGCTAAATTTAGGGGATGCGATAGAATCAGCCATAACTCCCCATCTGCCCATACGCATGCATGAAGAGAATGACTTTCTTCCTGCAAATGACTTCACAAGTTATAATTATGTAACACCTTATCCCAAAAGAGCTGCTAAAATCTTCAGTCGAAATTACAATTAACAATAATTAATTTTAATCACGAGTGACAGACAAACCACAAAAAGCCTCTTTAAGCAATTTGCCTTTTGAGGTGTTTTCGGCCCTTATCCCAAGAACACTGGCAATGTTAAGCCTACTTCGCGAATTACAAAGCACCGAAACAGAATTATCAAACGTAAATCTATCACATTTCACCAGTTTGCTACTTTTTAAAGAATATGATATTTTATATTAAATATTTCTGATACTATAGATCACTAAAATACACGTTTAAATAATTAAATTTAATACTGTAAGTTTCATAAACACATACATATAAATATAAGTGTTATTTAATATGTGGCAGGTTGTACATAAAGCAGTGGCATAGTCTGAGTATATATGACTTTTCCTGCTACTGTACAAGATCTACATGTTTTTAAATTTGTTTGTTTCAGAGCAAAGCCACAATGGGCTGTCTGCTGTGTCCCCCACGGGAAATTGAACCTCGGATTTTAGCGTTGTAAGTCCGTAAACTTACCGCTATCCTACCGGAAGACATTTTTTTTTTAACTTAAACTAGCTTTAGTTAGGTTATTTCTAATATTATATTCTAGATGGCAGCAGTACCGAAAACTTTAACATTAAATATTTCATCTTAAGCATTTAAGCTATTTAATCATTTAACGTAGACACATTAAACATCTTAAAAATTAGATTGTGTTTACGAATTGTTAATTCCATAAGGAAGGTGAAAATATTTAACTAAAGTTAAACTAATGCTGTTAATATTGACAATGGAGAACACAACAATTTTAAAACATAAACTGTTTTTAATTATGTTCACACATATCGCTTAAAGGGACGGGCAAATCGACTCATAAATAACTTATGTTCACTTCTGTATCATCTGTACAATAATAATAAATAGTACTATGTCATTATAGCATTGTCTAAAACATAAAATGTTTTATGACTTCACGTATTCAGTTCCTCTGCTCTAAGTAGTTTTTTATTATTATTATTACCTTTCTTAATTTACATGTTCCAACTTCTTTATAAGCTTCTCGAGAAATAGTTTGTTTGTTGTTAAGCCCAAAGCTACACGACAGATTCTCCGTGCTGTGCCCACCACGGGTATCGAAACCAGATTTTTAACATTATGAGTCTTCACACATAGTGCCGAATCACCGGGGAGCTCTATGGAAATGGCTAAATCCAATTAAAAATTAATAGTTGCATAAGAGTGTTTCGCTGACATCCACTCCTCAACATCAAGCTAGTACTGGATAAACGTTATAGTTTTAATTATAGGTTCTTGTCCCAGTTAACCTTTATTTTTTACCTTCTCAATACTCATAATGTATTTATAAATTTATCTAACATTGTTACAATTAACCTTCGTGCCTTGTTTTCTTATCTTGTATCTTATCTGACATACAGTTTCGTTTAATTTCTCATGGAAACCGCTGTTCCAAAAATGTACGTCTTACATACCGTTATAATATCGTAATGAAGAACTTGTTTTTTTAACCTAATAAACCATTTCAACCTTATAAATTAATTTGTTTAAACGTTTGGTTCGCGAAAAGCCACACAACCGATTATCTGCGTTCTGTCCACCACAGGTCATCGGACCCCACAGTTTAGTATTAAAAGTCCGCAAACTTGCCACTGATCCGTCTGTTACACTTGTCACAATGGGTCTATGTTATTGATTTTTCACATCGGACGCAATAATCCAAACCCGTATATAATGTCAGAGTGGGAACTCGAATAAAACTACCAAATAGTCTTTCTGCAATACTGAGACAGACAAAGCTATACGAGTGAAATTTTGACTTTAAAATATTTAGTTGCTGAAAATTGGTCAGATTAATTTGGAAAGTGGCTTTATTTAATAATAATAGTTTCAAGCTTATCCACTAGATGCCACTAGTATTGACTGTGGCTCAAGCGAAATGCCAGAACGTAAAAAATTTATACACTTGTGGATCGTTTGAACTTCCAGTATTAGAAAATAAATAGAAAGAAGGATAATCCTGCTTATTTTGCATTCAAACTTTATAGCGGGAAATCAACAACAACAACAAAAAAAGCAAATGAATTAAAGAAACAGTTCACTCTATAGTTGTATGCTATAGCATTCCGAAATCGAACTAATTATACCGTCGTCTTACTGTGAAACACGGAAGAAACTCGTTTGATCTGCTGGTTGTACACGATAGAGCCATATCATAACAAAAGTTGTGTGGAAATCAATACAGAAATGAGCATGACTCATTCATTTAGTTTAACATACTAAATCTTACAATCGATCTGCAAAACATGTCAAAAAACACTTCTTTGAAATGCCTAACACTATTATTGCCAAAGGACAATGACCTTTGTGGTAAATTAGTGATGTAAAACATGTCCCAGATTTATTAGAGACTCTTTTCTGAAGAAACGGAATAATAACAAAAACATATAATTATTATCGTACAGTTTCGTCGTAGCTTTTAATTTTTGCTGGACACCTCTTTACTGAAAATGTTTATTTTTGTTACACACTGTTTATATTTGTTTGTTACACAATGGACCATCTGTGCTCTGTCCACCGCGGGTGTCGGAATCTGATTTTTAGCGTTATAAGCTGAGCCACCAGAGGGCCAATATTGTGTTATTGTATCAAAGAATATGTTTCGTCGTTCTGATTTGATTACTGGTGTACAGTTTTCTCCTGATTTCTAATATTGGTGAAATATCTTTAAGAAAAAGTCGTATTAGACACTGTTGTGTTATTGAAATGAAAAACTGGATCAATTATACATAGAATGACAGTTATAAAATTTGTGATTCGAAAAAACGTTATTGATATCATGTTAAAAGTTATGAAATATTACACACTCCGTGTTAAAAGTTATGATATACTGCACACTCTGTGTTAAAAGTTATGAAATACTGTACACTGTGTTAAAAGTTATGAAATACTGTACACTGTGTTAAAAGTTATGATATATTACACACTGTGTCTCTTTATTCACACATGAAATGAAAGACAGTGAAAACTGTTACTAAGTTAGGTGCAAGGTAACATCGGTTGAAGTTGAGAGCGGCTGGCCATTGGTCAGTCTCTAAGGAGTTAGTGGATTACAGTACTCTAACTCATTAAACAATGACTGGAGTGAGCGGCTGCCTTTCTAAGTTCAACTGGTATGGAGACTACAAGATCCTTTATGGTTATGAAACGCAATAATCCGATATACGGAAAGCAGACGCAAGAGCAGGAAGTGTTTTTTTATTACTGACAATCGTTAACATATAGATTTAGATATAGCTTTTGTTTCTTATTATTACTTTCTTCCTTCGCTTCTGTCGGTTTGTTAGTTTTTTTCTCACATCTCCAGATCTTTTTTTCGTTAAACTCCTGACTTTTATATTCTTTTCTCAAAACTCACGATGATTCGGTCTCTTTTTTGTTGTTGTTGTGTTTACATTGGTATGGGTCAATTCTTGATAAGAATAAGTACGATCTAAATAAAGTTAGTGGACTTAGTAAGGGAAAGCGAAGTACGAGTATAACACGAGTATAAGACTGAAAGATAGATTTTTTTTTTGAGTTATTAGCGATGGTGACATGCTTATAATAATGAAAGTACAGGATACAATCTTAAAATAGCGTTACAGTTTTACAGTTACTAGTTTTCGATAACAATAATGTTAAAAGTGATTATGACTACATCCAATAAATATTACACAAAGATAAAGTACTAAATTAATATTAATATATTAACTGAAACTTATTCGCAATCGTAAAGTTCAGAGTGGGAACTAAATACAGTATGCCTGCCGCGGGGATTAAACTATGAATTTAAGTATTGTAAGACCCGAAGCTTACCGCTGGGCCATTTAGAGAATTAAGAAAAAAATTCTAAAAAAGATTATCTAAAACTGCTCTTAGCGTTAACTAACTTAAATTCGAATATCTGTAACGCAGATTGGATTTTATTGGTAATTTTTTTATGTACAGAATTGAGTAAACGAAAAAAATATTATAGAATTTTATTGTTGTTTTATCAGCAGTCATTCAAAAACCCTTTTGGATTTAAGAAAAAAACAGTGATAATAAATTTAGAAGTTTAATAACCTTATTAGCAAAAGAAAAAAATTACTTGAAAGCTATACAGTGGGTGGGTTGTCTGCGATCATCCGGATTTTAGCCTTTTATCGTCGTAAACCTACCATTTACCCACTGGGGAACACCCCTCCCCCGAAAAAAATATCTAGATGAAATGAAAGAAATTGATTGGGACACATTTAAATCACAGTGCTTTCCTGAATAAACATCAACACAAACATTTGTATAATGATAGAAGTTTGAACAGTTTATATATAAATATTATTCACATTCCTGGCACAGTTATTTCAAGAACGAAACAACTGAATCCAACCTGTATTTTTTCAGCCAGATGGTTGATTGTAAGGCACGATATGTCATCACGGTACTTCTAACTATCAAAGGTTCATGAATGTGATGACGAACATAACTAAACTAAAAAAAAATCACATAGCTACGCACTTTATAAAGCTTACGAAATTACATAGCTACACACTTTAGTAACCTTGGAGAATTACATAGCTACACATGTTACTCACCTTGGGGAATTACATAGCTACACACTTTAGTAACCTTGGGGAATTACATAGCTACACACTTTAGTGACCTTGTGGAATTACATAGCTACACACTTTAGTGACCTTGTGGAATTACATAGCTACACACTTTAGTGACCTTGTGG
>NW_013666305.1:57132-63693 GCF_000517525.1 Limulus polyphemus
ACTTTAGTAACCTTGGGGAATTACATAGCTACACACTTTAGTAACCTTGGGGAATTATATAGCTACACACTTTAGTAACCTTGGGGAATTACACAGCTAGGTATTTTACAAAGCTTGGGGAGTAACATAGCTACACACTTTAGTAACCTTGGGGAATTACACAGTTAGGTATTTTACAAAGCTTGGGAGTAACATAGCTACTCACACTTAGGAAACTTTATGTAATAATATTATATACATGATGTGAATGTCTTTGCTAGCGAAGAGGGATTATAATCAGTTATATTTGCCATGAGACAATACTATTATACGTTCATATCATAACAATCGCTGTTCCAACAAATTGCTCAGTTAAGTAACGTTCCGATCATTACCGTGTTTCTCGTGTCTCAGCCAGCCCGATGAGCTCTGGTATTGAACGAAACGCATCGTCGGCAGTGAATATGACAGACATGGTATGGTTGAAGTGATGTTATACACATTTCTTCTCTTAAAGATTTTAAAAGACCGAACAAAGAATGCATTGTTAAAAAATACAATAAGCCCAATACTATTGTTTTATGACAAATATGGTAAAAAATAATCACGTTTTTTCATGAGAATCTTGCGCTCTTGAGTATGTTATTATACGGTTAATTTTCATTTCGGGAGATTAGACTTATTGTTATTTAGATTTTTTGCACGATGCTGCACAAACATTCCCTAATTCTGAGCCAATAGACTAGGGGGAAGGCAGCTAGTCAACGGCACCCACTGCCAACGTTGTTTACTCTTGTCTGATTGAGTAGTCCATTTATATGGCCCCAAAGGCGGAGTGTTTTTATTTTGATAATGGGTCGAACCATGAACCTTCGAATTCACAATCCAGGCATGCTAACAACTGGGCCACGCCAAACCCATGGATGAAAGAAGATTGGGGGCAGACGGTTTTGCTTAGGGGATCTTTTTTTTTCAGCTTCGCTACTTACGCTTCCAGAAAAGACCAATCCTCTCCTCACTTTGCAGTACCACCAAGTCAGCCTGAATGAGATTTAGGAAAAGGCTTAGAACCACTGGCAGAAGTGATAGAACAGTAAAATGTAACAAACGCTGTACTTGTTTGATGCTTACATGTGATTTGTAAACAAAATATACCAAAAAAATAAATGTTGGTAAGAGGTGTTACTTAAATGAAATATCAAACGGTGTACTTTGTTAAAATCTGTCATGTATGATTGAAGTCAGGAGTTTTATATGGTCAGCATTCAGTATTTGCTTTTATGCTAGAAAGTCGTTGTTGTTTGTTATTAAGCACAAAGCTACACAAAGGGCTATTTGTGCTCTGCCCACCACGGGTATCGAAACCCGGTTTCAAGCGGTATAAGTCCGCAGACATACACACTGTACCACTGGGGGGGGGGTCAATAGAAAGTCATCGTTTTATAATTTGTTAGCTAGTGGTCCATGGTTTGTGTGTTTGAGAGCAAAGCCACGTTGGGTTTTAGCTGTGCCCACTGTGTGGAATCGAACCTCGGATTTTAGCGTAGTAAATCCATAATCTTACCGCTGACCCATTGGGGACATGGTCATTGATATCTGACCGACTAACCAGTGGTCCGAACAGTTATTTTGATACATAATGAACTGTATGTTTCTTATTTACCTAGTTAAATCTTTTAAACTGCTTTTGATCGCCAAAACAGCCGTTAATTATTATATAACATCTCACCAGAGCTTATTACGCATCACTAAGCCAGTTCTGACATAGTCGCGAAGGGCGAACGCTCGTGCCACGAAAGCATACACCTCCCACAATGCGTTGCGCAAACAATGGAACACGATTCGAAGTCGACTTGAGAGCGGCAGAAGCGCGGGTATCGGCACTGGTAGAAGGCGTAAGTTGATCCGTTTTTGCTGTTTCTGGTGAGTGACTTTCGTATGTTTTTATTAATTATTGTTTTCTCTATAAATTTAGCTTTATCCACGATTACGTTTTTTTTTTTTTTTTCTGATTCATATTTTAAGCTTCCTTACACGATCATTAGTTTTTAATCACGGCTGGTGAATAATCTATGTTAAGTTATCGAGAATAGCTGCGGTTAGTGAAAATAAAAAAGAAATTAATGGTATTGGTTAAAACATATCTGTTTTTTGTAAAACAATTCATTGGTTTATATTTCTTAATTATTGATATAACACGAAACAAATGTTTTCATTTTTGTGAACAAGCAAGCAGGATGAGATTTTAACAAACCACGATAAAACCGACCCCGCTTTGAGCACGCGTTCTTCAAGCTACCATCAGACACTTTACTCAGAAATTGCCGCGTTCTGTGTGCACTGAGCCGTTGTTGAATGCAGGCCCGCGAGCCAGCTAGTCTCTCCTGACAAGCTTGTTCACGCGTGAACGCAAGAGCACCTAACCTCGTTCTCGTGCGATAAAAATGGCTGGCCGGATCACGGCGTTAAAAACAACAAAGGATAAAAATCATGAATTCCAAATTTCTCTCTGAATACGTTAGTAGATGAAAATTATTCCTGTGCGTAAGAGTTTTAGTAAATAAACTCAGTAGGGTTGTTGATTATTCCCTAATTTTATGTGAGAATAAAAAAGAACTATCGATTTTTAACACACACATCTGATAAAGTATTGTGGCTGGTCGCGATGGAAATTTATAATTCGGTTAAGTAGAATATTGTATTACTCAATAAGTTTCTGATGTCCGAATTTTTCTTCTTTAGAAATGCTTGTTGCTTTGGGAATGTATACATTTCTAAAAAGAAACAGAACGAAAAATAAACATATTAAAAATAAAACCTTGAAAAATACTAGCTAAAACATTGTTTAAAACGATTAAAGATACTAGTTAGAACATTGTTTAAAACGATAAAAGATACTAGCTAGAACATTGTATAAAACGTTAAAAGATACTGACTAGAACCTTGTTTAAAACGTTAAAAGATACTAGCTAGAACATTGTTTAAAATGTTAAAAGATACTAGCTAGCACATTGTTTAAAACGTTAAAAGATACTGGCTAGAACCTTGTTTAAAACGCTGAAAGATACTAGCTAGAACATTGTTTAAAACGTTAAAAGCTACTACCTAGAACATCGTATAAAACGATAAAAGATACTAGTTAGAACATTATTTAAAACGTTAAAAGGTACTAGCTAGAACATTGTTTAAAACGTTAAAAGATACTAGCTAGAACATTGTTTAGAATAATAAAATATACTAGTCAGAACGTTGTTTAAAAGGTACTAGCTAGAACATTGTTTAAAACGTTAAAAGATACTAGCTAGAACATTGTTTAGAATAACAAAATATACTAGTCAGAACGTTGTTTAAAAGGTACTAGCTAGAACATTGTATAAAACGTTAAAAGATACTGACTAGAACCTTGTTTAAAACGTTTAAAAGATACTAGCTAGAACCTTGTTTAAAATGTTAAAAGATACTAGCTAGCACATTGTTTAAAACGTTAAAAGATACTAGCTAGAACCTTGTTTAAAACGCTGAAAGATACTAGCTAGAACCTTGCTTAAAACGTTAAAAGATACTAGCTAGAACCTTGTTTAAAACGTTAAAAGATACTGGCTAGAACTTTGTTTAAAACGTTCAAAGATACTAGCTAGAACCTTGTTTAAAACGTTAAAAGATACTAGCTAGAACCTTGTGTAAAATGTTAAAAGATACAAGCTAGAACATTGTTTAAAACGATAAAAGATACTAGTTAGAACATTGTTTAAAACGTAAAAGATACTAGGTAGAACATTGTTTAAAACAATAAAAGGTACTAGCTAGAACATTGTTTAAACGATAAAAGATACTAGGTAGAACATTGTTTAAAACGATAAAAGATACTAGCTAGAACATTGTTTAAAACGATAAAAGATACTAGTTAGAACATTGTTTAAAAGGTTAAAAGGTACTAGCTAGAACATTGTTTAAAACGTTAAAAGATACTAGCTAGAACATTGTTTAAAAGGTTAAAAGATACTAGCCAGAACCTTGTTTAAAACGTTAAAAGATACTAGCTAGAACCTTGTGTAAAATGTTAAAAGATACAAGCTAGAACATTGTTTAAAACGATAAAAGATACTAGTTAGAACATTGTTTAAAACGTAAAAGATACTAGGTAGAACTTTGTTTAAAACGTTAAAAGGTACTAGCTAGAACATTGTTTAAAACGTTAAAATATACTAGCTAGAACATTGTTTAAAACTATAAAAGATACTATTTAGAACATTGTTTAAAACGTTAAAAGATACTAGCTAGAACATTGTTTAAAACGATAAAGGATACTAGTTAGAACATTGTTTAAAAGGTACTAGCTAGAACATTGTTTAAAACGTTAAAAGATACTGGCTAGAACATTGTTTAGAACAATAAAAGATACTAGTTAGAACGTTGTTTAAAACGTTAAAAGGTACTAGCTAGAACATTGTTTAAAACGTACGATAGATTACTTACGTGACTGATCATGAAATCAGTGTTTCTTTCAATATAAAACCAAATAAAATCGACGATTTGTAAAGAACTTCATTTATGGGCTTGTTTATTGTTAAGCGCAAAGTGGCTATACAATGGGCTATCTGTGCTCTGCCAAACGCAAGTATCGAAACCCGATTTTTAGCGTCATAAGCCACCAGTTTTTTTTTTGTTTTTTTGTTTTTTTAGTTAAGAACAAAGTTACATAATGGCTATTTGTTTTGTGCCTACCACTGGCATCGAAACCTTGTTTTTAGCGTTATTAGCCTTCTGATTTAGCGCTGAGCCACTAAGGAGATATATGGGCTAAAGAAATGAACCATGAAATTCAACTACTCGGCCACTGAACTGATGTGTATAATATTTATATATGTGTTTTAGATTCCGTTTAGGTTACTGTATGGTAAATTAAAAAGCACTTAAAATTCTATAAATATTATAATCTGTATAATGGTTGACAATGTTATAAGGTGTAACGAAATCTACTGACGAAGACAAACACGATTCAGAGGATGAAACACATTTTATGCACACTACTCATCGAACGTTTCGGAATATATATATATATCCCATCATCAGCGAAGTATGAAAATAAATTATATTGATATATGAGTGCAAATAAGGTCCAGTGATATTGGGCAACATGAAGCTTAGAAAACATTGAGATGGAACGTGCAATAAGTAAAATTGACACATAACTACACGTGCAGTGGCTGTAAGGTCACTTACATTGGCAAAACTAAGTTCCATTTGATTGTTCGCCTGCTGTTAAGTGCAGAGCTACACGATAGGCTATCTGTGCTGTGCCCATTAAGGGTATCGAAATCCTTGATGTTAGCGTTTTAAGCCATCAGACTTACCGCTGAGTCACTGGAGGGCGTGCCATTTGAAAACTATAGAATCTATTAACATGGGCGACCGGGGGGGCTTGCCCCCCTGAAAAACTTTGCCTCTCCCTGGAAAAATTTCTGCGGACGACAGTTTCTTTGACCACTTAGTGGTATTGAGTAGAACTGATCTTTACTTAGCAAAACCCGATCACGTGAAGCCACGGATCACAATATGTCAATTAATAACTTTATTTTCATTAACAACTTGGACTACAGGCTTTGAACTTCTCATTTAAAAATGCCTTCTAATTGGAAGCCCAAAATTGTGGCTAATTAATGTATTATTAGTTTTTTGTTTTGTATTTTCAATTGTATAAACGTAATGCCGTATTGTTCACTAATTTTAATGTATTGATTTTTATATCATTCTCATCGTTTACTAAAGTTCGTGTTTTCCAATATCATTAAGGCCTTATTTCTATTGATACATCAATACAACTTGTTCAGATTTCATTGATGATGGAATATATATTCCGAAACGTTCGATGAGTAGGTTGCATGTTTTTCATTTTCTCAACCGTGTGTGATTTCATTAGTATTTAACTTTCATACATGAATTATTTTTATAGCATCATAACCACGTGACAAAATTTGTGCGTATAATTATAACGATAATTACATGTTATGTTGACCTGAAGACGATTAACTCTTGTTTGACGTCACACGCGATTGGAATTTTAGGAATACGTCACATTTCAAAAGGGATTGATGAACATTGTTCTAAAGATGTATTGTTTTAATGCTATGCTGAATGAGATTAATATTGAAAATCATTTACTTTTTTCGGTTTAAAAGATGGCTTAAGTGTTGTGGAAATAAACCAACTCTATGTATTTTCCGAGAAACCAAAGTTCTGACATAGAAAAAACAAAACAAAAACCTGTTGTTCAGCCTTTTGAATTCTCTAGATTGTAGACTAATGTGTAGGGATACGAATCAGTTTGATTTCATTCTTTAACACACGCTTGCGATGGTTTTATTCTCTTGAAGTTTTTACGTGTTCTACAGTAATTCCTGTACGTTGAATCCGAAAATGATATCCATTTTTCTCATCACGTACAGAATTTTCACAAAAAGTCATAATGCAATACATAAAAAAAAATGACCACAACACGTAATTTTGAGACTAAAATACGTAGATTTCACACACAAAAAAATAATCAGGATGAATGAGGATGCATATTCGTTTGACATCAAT
>NW_013666305.1:63733-68709 GCF_000517525.1 Limulus polyphemus
GGTAAATGAAATAATAATTTGATTGTAAGTAAATTTTCTTTTTCTTCCCGATTTGTAAAAAAATCTTTATATAGAAAAAATTAATATCGTTTTCGATATCTGCGTAGCTGAATTATAGAAAATACGTTATAAAAAGGCCTCTGTTATCAATCAATTCAACTGCCCCCTCCCCCCCAGCGGTATGTCTGCGGACTTACAGTGCTAGAAACCGGGTTTCGATACCCGTGGTGGGCAGAGCACAGGTGACCCATTGTATATCTTTGTGCTTAACTTCAAACAAATAATTCAACTGATTAACTGAAAATTTTAAGAACGTGAGGGTCTGAAGAAAATGCAACTCAATTTCCTTCTATTACACAGGTTTTGTGGCGTCATTTTAACGACTGTGAACATCTGTTCTACAGACCAGCAACCATTAAGAACAGTTTCGTAACTATAAGGCTATTAAAATAGACGAAGAAAACTGTCTATTTTATGTGAACAAGCCTATATTATATAACTGTTATTGATACACTGTTGCTGCTTTGCTCAGTTGTTTCAATTAAACATATATCCTATCAACGCCAAAAACCGGGTTTCGATACCCGTGGTGGACACAGCGCAGATACTCCATTGTGTAACATTGCGCTTAACTACAAAAAACAAACTGTGTGCCCCGGCAAACAGGAACAATCCACTATTAGAATTGACCTTTTATTACCAGAACTTGTTTATAATTCAACTCGACGGCAGTATATATAACGTTACTAAGCCTTGTTTTCTGAATACCACAGAAATATATTGTCTGGATTTTTATTTGTAGTTAGATCCGGCGTGTCTTACAAAATATTTGCAAGTGTTCTGTGTTGTTGTTTTTCGGATAAATGCTTACGACCACCACCATTGGTACATCACTTACATTTTTTTTCAGTGCTTTTGGGCTTTGGAAACGGTATGAAAAACACATTTTTCACAGTTTTGTTTCACAAACCTGATCTCACACGCAGCTCCTCTCATGTCTGAGGCGCAATGAATCATGGGAGAAGTTGTAGCAGGAATCAATCCTATTGGGAAGGTCGAAACGTGATGTTTCTAACCAAGCCACCCTAGCCTTTACGTAAAGCGGTTATTGCGATTTTAGAAATCATTGATTTTATTTGGTTTTAGATTACTATAACTACAAGTAGAGAGAAACTTTGCTCACATCATTTGCTCTTCTTGTTCTAACATTATTCAAAACGGTGAACCTACTTAACGTCTCGTGCTTCTTTATGTACATCCTTATCTTAGAAAGAGAACGATGTTGTTGTTGTTTGAAGTTAAGCATAAAGCTACACAATGGGCTATCTGTGTTCTACACACCACGGGTATCGAAACCCAGATTCTAGAGTTATACGTCCGCAGACATACCGCTGTGCCACTGGGGGGGGGGGAGAACGAAGGACAGACAGAATTCGATTAACTGAAACAATATTTCTTCTGAGAGTTATATTTTAAAGATATGGTTACAGGAAGAAAAATCATTTATATTTTTTATAATTGTTTTGTTAGTATATTTCTAACACGTTTTGAACAATGGTTTGCCGATTTTTTTTTTCCTTACCAGTGGTTTGATACGCATGTTACATTCTGTTTTACACGAAAACTGTTGTGGAATTGTAAATGTTATCATTTTCAAGCAATTTACGATTCACTCTTTCTTTCTTTTTTTGGTACACGTGTCCGGACATGTCTAGTAATTAACGTACTGAATTGTTGAGCCAAGGGTCTCTGACTTGCATCACTTTACCGTAGGAAAAAAAAAAGATCGCGCTCCGCACTTCCAGGCCATGGTTGCGTTATACTATTCGATTAGTATTACCCAAGAGCTGGCAGTTGACTCTAGTTTAGCGGTTTCCCTGTGGGTCAGCGGTAATGCTCAAATGCTCGGTGGACACGAAAAATGGCCCAGTGTGGCTTTGCTATAAAAAAACGCGCACACACACACACTAGTCTAGCGCAGATGCCTTCGTGTAGTTTTGCGCGAACATTCGTTACAGATAAACATTTTTATATAATAAAAAGTCTGCCAAATATACGATTGGAAGGACTAACGTTATTTTGTATGAAAGAGATCGTGGGATAAGACAAGAGGGTGACCCAGTATTTTCTTTCTTATTTTTTTTTTTGGGGGGGGGGGAAATAATTTGTTCACTGTGGACACTTCATCCTCTTAAATATTTAGCATAACTTACAAACTTTTTGGATATGTCTCAGTGTTCATACAAATTCCAAACTGTCAACCGTATTTTTTTATTTGTAAAATCATAGTGACAAGGAAAGGGAAAGCTTCAAAGTTAAAATTAATTGAGTGTCTATTTCACCCGGTATGCTTTATTGGATAAGACAGATCCCGCGATCTTCATTACACTTGATGCTATATAGTCTCAAGTTCACTCCTAATCACAGGAAAACCTTGACTGTCTGTAAATGAAGGGGATATATGTGTTGCTTTTTATTACATAAGAAGGTACTGTTGTATTGTTTCACTTGCTATCTGTGGTATTGATGTGTTGTTTCATGTTATATATTAAGAAGGTTCAGTTGTATTATTTCCCTTGATTCTTGACCCTTTGATGTGTAGTTTTACTTCCTGCTGTATTGTTTCACTTGATCCCTGAGCTATTGATGTGTGGTTTTACTTCCTGCTGTATTGTTTCACTTGATCCCTGAGCTATTGATGTGTAGTTTTACTTCCTGCCGTATTGTTTCACTTGATCCCTGAGCTATTGATGTGGTTTTACTTCCTGCCATATTGTTTCACTTGATCCCTGACCTATTGACGTGTTGTTTTACGTTCTGCCGTATTGTTTTACTTGATCCTTGACTTATTGATATATTGTCTAACGTTCTGCTGTATTGTTTCCCTTGATCCCTGACCTATTGATGTGTTGTTTCACGTTCAACTGTATTGTTTCCCTTTGTCCCTGACCTATTGACGTATTGTTTGATGTTCTACTATATTGTTTCACTCGACTTATATGGTATTGTTATACTATTTCAATTGATTTCTGAGTTATAACTATGGGAAATAAACCCTTTACTGTGTATTTATTCTGTTTTCTCAATCCACAATAATTTAAACCATTTCGAAATGTATCCATATAACCATCCAAACTTATATTAATACCAACTTGATCTAGTTCACATCATAACTGTTGGTGTTCGTGTAATATAAGTACTGTATCTGTCATATTCCCGCCAGTCTGATGAGCCTTACTAGTGGTCTCTGGATATATCAGATACAGTGTGGTTGACATATTTTTATACATTCGTCTTTGCTTTCACCCATAAGTTCTTAGAATTACTAATGTAGTTTTTCTCCTGTTGACACTGTGGTTACTTGACACGCTTCGGAAACAATAAGTCTAGCTTCCTGGTTCGTCAGTCCTTCTGACTAAAGTTAATTCAAGTAAAAATAAATAATATATAGTTTCTATTAAAATTAATTGATAATATTATGTTACAGATCCTTACCCTAATTTTGATTCGTATAAAGTTGATCAAAATTACACTTCATCAACTTAATCTGATTAACACAATAACAGGTGTTGTTCATGCAGTTTGATAACATACTTGTTGGTCGTATCCCAGCCGGCCCGATGAGCTCTGGTGTTAATCGAAAGGCCTTGTCGTTACTGGATATGTCAGATATAGTGTTTGACATATTGTTTTATATTCTTCTGTAATTCCACTCTTATCAAATTTTTGCAAATGGATAGTTTATTAATATATTTAATCAACTGCCTCGTCTTATTTTAACCTTAAATACTTATTTATTCGTTCTCCCTGGCATGGCCTGGTGGTTAGGGCGCTCGACTCGCGGGTTCGAATCTTTTCACCGAACATGCTCGCCCTTTCAGCCGTAGGGGCGTTATATGTGACGGCCAATCCTTCTATTCGTTGGTAAAGAATAACCCAATGGTTGGCGGTCAATGGTGCTGACTATCTGCCTTCCCTCTAGTCTATCAGTTCAAATTCAGGGACGATTGGTGCAGACAGTCCTCGTAAAATTCAACAAATAAACAACCATTCACCCTAAAGCTTTGGAAACCATAGCAACTCACAAACAACCTAAACCATTTCGTACTTAGACCGTTTATCGACATGTTCAAACTCGTTGATCTCACATGTTTCGAAATATTTTTACATAACCCAAACTATTAAGTTAATCTCGAGAAAATTAAGGACTGTATATATATATGTGTGTGTGTGTGTTGCATAAAAACCGTTTTATCTTGTCTCATCCTATTCATCGACTTTGTTCCAATCTACCCTGTTTTATTTGCTTATCTTCGTTCTGTACAGTCTTTGAAAGATGTATCTTATCAGATTCAAAACCAATTGTCATTTCCATCTAAAACGTCTCTGTATCTTTTCCTGTGTTATTGATTTGTTTTTACTCAACACACGTGGGTTGTTCTCACAAGTAGCGTGATGGAGAACTTGGATACTTGCCTCAGACTGGTTTGGCGGCTTCAGACAATGATTGTACTGCGCTTGTCTTAAACAGCAGGTTTACCAAGGTCACTGCAGTCATGACCTGGAGACCTTCAAAGTAATGCTTCTGTATTCCGCTGCTGCTTTATGGTAGAACAAGGCGGGACTGGATCCTTAATGGGTCTCGTGACGAGTTTTCTTGTTTAGCTGACAGCAAAAATTGTTCATGGGTTGTTCGAAGGTTCATGCTTCGACTTCAAGCTGTTAAAAAGTGCGCTAGTCGCAAATTCCAATCGTTAACAGCTTTTTTCATTCATAAAATTATTAAAATATCGTTGTACTCTTTCATATGATATCTTAAGAAGGTACTGTTCCATTGTTTCAGTTTACTTCTGAAGTATTGCTGTATTGTTTAACTTCATCTGTTAAAAAAGTTACTGCTCCATTGGTTCACTTTACTTCTGAAGTATTACTGTATTGTTTGACTTCATCTGTTAAACAAGTTACTGCTCCATTGG
>NW_013666305.1:69151-71908 GCF_000517525.1 Limulus polyphemus
GTATTGTTTACCTTCATCTGTTAAACAAGTTACTGTTCCATTGGTTCACTTTACTTCTGAAGTATTGCTGTATTGTTTACCTTCATCTGTTAAACAAGTTACTGTTCCATTTTTCACTTTACTTCTGAAGTATCGCTGTATTGTTTACCTTCATCTGTTAAAAAAGTTACTGTTCCATTGTTTCACTTTACTTCTGAAGTATTGCTGTATTGTTTAACTTCATCTGTTAAAAAAGTTACTGTTCCATTGTTTCACTTTACTTCTGAAGTATTGCTGTATTGTTTACCTTCATCTGTTAAACAAGTTTCTGTTCCATTATTTCACTTTACTTCTGAGGTATTGCTGTATTGTTTAACTTATCTGTTAATAAAGTAATGCTGTATTGTTTCACTTGACCTCTGAAGAAGGTACTATTTTACTTTGGTTTTCAGATATTCCTGTAATGTTTTACTTTGCTTCTGAGGAGGCAAATTTATTTTTGTTTAATAACGATTATTTGGTTGGAAATCTTTAGTAAAACATGCGTGCAGTTTACATGTTAATGTTGGTTTAACGTAACATTTAAAAATAGTAATATAAATTACTAATAAGCTTGTTTCACTTGATCTGTTATGAAGAAACTAAACAATTTCATATTGTATCAAACATATTCACTTAAATTTACGTTAAGCCGTACCGTTTACTGATAAAGATAGTCTAGTAATCTAGTTCAAGTGATATACTCAGTACTTTAATATTAACTAGACTATAATAGACATTTAACATTGCAGTATTATATATACATCCTTTTATATCGAAATATTATAAAACACGTTGGATTTTAAAGGCACGAGCGCATAGCTGAGAAAAGTATTGTACATTTGATACATTATATTATTTTTTGATATTACCCCTTAGAATTTATAGATTTTTGTGGGGTGGGGAGGGGGGGTATCTGTTACACAGATATGCGTCAAGTAAGGAGAATAGGGATCGTTGAACAAGTTCTTCATTGGCTGTAAAGCCCCATTATTTCCTTGCCAGTATAGTGTTCAGGGTGTTTGGTTGGATGAGTGTTTTTTACTACTTTTATTTTCTTTGAATTTAGAGAGAGAGGTGGTTGAAATTTTCTTTTGTTTAATACTAGTAGTTCTATTATCAACCTATATGTATCCTAAGTTTTATTATACTAACATTAAAAGATACATTTCTAACTTATTTCCTGCTAACTCCTCACAACAATTGTAGCTGGTTAACTAATAGTAGCTTTAAATATGGGATGTTGTGGACATAGACATTCATATCTGATCTTATACTTTTTACCTTCCTTTTCTTCTTTAATATAGGTTACATATGATGGAAATTATATCCCTACTGCTGCTCTTTTGTTCCTATTTCATTAGATACATCTGAAACTAAGGTACATTTTATCCTTCCCACAGTGCACTGCGCTAGCTTTATATGTACGTTTTGTGGGTGCAACCCTTTTTTATTTGTTTATTTTGGCGTTATATTTATTTTTTATGTTTATTCATTTAAAGTTTTACGATTTCTTCGCGTGAATTACTTTAGAAATTCCGATAATTTTGGTGCCCAAAACGGTTTTTTTTTCTTTACAGATAAACTGATGTCTTTACTCTATCTCTCAATGATATGCAAATAATATGGAGAGTTAAATATGACGATGAAACTAAACTGAAAAACACTGATGTTCGTGAACTGTAAATGAACCCCACAACAGTTTGACCAGCTATTACTGCTGAAGCCTTTCTGTTTATCTCCAGAAAAATCGTCATGCCCACACTTGATGTGCTAGCTTATACGCAATGAATACTTTACAGATTGTTTGACTGCTGAATAGAGAGGAATGTTTTATGAGGAAATGACGTTATTATTTCTTTAGTTTATCATTTGTTATCACATAGGACTCATTATATATATTCGAATGACTCTTTGAGGTCATATAACCCTATTCTCTATCCTTCAAAGGTGCATGGGTTAGCGTTCCAGACTGTGGATCTGTGTCGATTAATGGTAGGATGGTGTTCACTAGCTGCTTTCCCTCTAGTTCATCAGTTCAAAATCAGGGACGGCTAGCGCAGGTAGTTCTTTGAAGAGCTTTGCACGAGAATCCGAAAAACAACCAATATGTTCTTCACCTCATTAACTTTGTACTTAATTTTTCCATTTTTTTTTTTACAAGTAGATTGCAACACAGCAAAATTGTCTTTCAAACTATGATTCTCTAGCCCTACACATAAAAAATGGAAAATGCGGATAATTTGATGAATTTTTGACTAAATGTTGTCTAATCTGAAACCTTTGTTTCCAACATCCACCATCTCGTTCGTACTATAAAGACGATGCATTATGTGTGAGTGGTGTAAGCATCCATCACCCAAAATTGGCTGGCTTGATTACTATTTGATATATTAACTGATATAGTTTACGTGGACTATTTTTTAGGAGTTTTTGATCGAAAAAGTGGATAAGAAAGCCCCTGAGATAGGGCACATTTCCACTTTTTATAGACTTTGAATTTCAAGACATAAGTACTTAAGAAGTTGGATGATTTAATCGTTACCTTCCTTAGCATCTAAGAAGGTCATTAAGGATATAATAAGGAAAGGAAGAAGAAATAAGGGTAACGTTATATAACATAATTCTTTATACAGTTTCTTCTGGCCAGGTGGTTAGGGCGCTCGACTCGCAATCTGAGGGTCGCGGGTTCGAATCCCCGTCCCACCAAACATGCTCGCCCTTTCAGCTGTGGGGGGC
>NW_013666305.1:71935-73298 GCF_000517525.1 Limulus polyphemus
ATATGACGGTCAATCCCACTATTCGTTGGTAAACGAGTAGCCCAAGAGTTGGCGGTGAGTGGTGCCTTTCCTCTGTAGTTTTTTGTGGACGTTTTTTTACAATTACATATAAGGGAAGCAACTTTTCATTTTTAAATTCATTGAAATGCAGTTTTGTCTATTTGTTGTTAGGCACAAAGCTACACAATGGGCTATCTGTTCTGTGCCTCCTGCGGGTATCCAAACCCGATTGTTAGCGTTATAAGCCCCCCAGATCTACCGCTGAATCATCGGGGAACCAAATGCAATTTCAAACTTTAACCGTTTTTGTTTGTTTGTTTTTGAAAAACTGTAGACGATGAACGGTTTTTTCCAATTTATTACATGTTTCTTTTAATACGCCCTCTGAAGTTTCTACTTAGCGTGCATGCTCCATAGCCAGATATATTTGAACATGTGACTTAGAACACACACAAACACTCGGATATTCCTGGATACCCCACTAAGCTGACACTGGAATTGTTTTGGATTGGTTGTTGTATAAGCACAAGACTACAAAATGGGCTATCTGTACTCCGCCCACCCCTGGTATCTAAACCAATTTTTTAGCGTCTTAATCCTGCAGATTAACCCTTGAGCCATTGGGGGGTCGAGCCTGGAATTAACGACTAACAAAAAGACCATCCAAAATGCAGTTTTACTTGAAACGTTTAATGGTACGATTTTCAATGCAAAAGCTGATCTTTTAACGATAACCATTACACTAGAGTGACCAGAGTGCAAATGTAATTTCTACTTTTCTTTTCTTCCTCTATCTTTTTTTCTTTTTACAATGTTAAATTAAGGGTTAAATCTTGAGCCAAATTTTTAAAATATCTTTGAAGCGCTACTTGGCAAGAAACTGTAAATAAAAATATATATATATATCGATTTAGAAGTTCATTTAAGGATAAGAGTAGTGCACTCCCATGTTCATAAAACATTTATTTAAATATAATTTTGAGAATAAAAATTAATAATTATTTTCCGTCATATGACGGACATTCAGTTTGTATTTTATATTTTTTACCGAGTTCTCATTTATTAATTTAGAGCTTTATTATTATTTGCCAGCTAGTTGGGTATCTTCCAATAGGAATAGGCATTGAGTGTCATCTGTTTCTGATTACGACCGCTTGAAATCAAAACGCACACACCAACTTCGCACTATCGTAACAAAACATTCGATTTTAAGAAACAGTAATGGTTTACGTCTTTGGCCTAAGACATTTTGTTTTCTGTTTGTTTAAAAATGGTTCGTTAACTTCAATAAAGGGCCCGGCATGGCCAGGTGGATAAGGCGCTCGACTCACAATCTGAGGGTCGCGGGTTCGAATCCGCATCC
>NW_013666305.1:73592-85185 GCF_000517525.1 Limulus polyphemus
TTCTTCTGCAGGAGTATTTGATTGGATTCATAGACCATATGTTTACAGGCTTCTTTTGGTTCCATAGTTGTGGGATTATTTATTGAGGAAACTTTTTTTACTTCTTCTGCAGGAGTATTTGATTGGATTCATAGACCATATGTTTACAGGCTTCTTTTGGTTCCATAGTTGTGGGATTATTTATTGAGGAAACTTTTTTTACTTCTTCTGCAGGAGTATTTGATTGGATTCATAGACCATATGTTTACAGGCTTCTTTTGGTTACATGGTTGAGGGATTATTTGTTGAGGAAACTTTTTTTACTTCTTCTGCAGGAGTATTTGATTGGATTCATAGACCATATGTTTACAGGCTTCTTTTGGTTACATGGTTGAGGGATTATTTGTTGAGGAAACTTTTTTTACTTCTTCTGCAGGAGTATTTGATTGGATTCATAGACCATATGTTTACAGGCTTCTTTTGGTTCCATAGTTGTGGGATTATTTATTGAGGAAACTTTTTTTACTTCTTCTGCAGGAGTATTTGATTGGATTCATAGACCATAGGTCTAGTGAAACATGAGTCGAGTTTAAATCTGGGATCCAATGCCACAACCAGACAGAAGACACTTCGTTGCTCATACTGAGTCGGCCGGGCGTGAACAGATATCTTCAGTGCAGCGACAAGATTGAGATTATATCTGCACCTCATGCTGTCAGTCTCAATCATCAACCCATAAACACATGGAACTACATAGCTGGAGGTAACAATGTTCTGACCCTGGGTGAAATCTGTTGCCTCTTCAAAAAATGTCAATATTGTCACCAAATCTGCAAGCACAATTCAATCATGAACAGTAAATTTCGATGTACCGGTATCTATAGATTATCCAATTTCTCTTGGTGAATCTTCAATAAAGACATAATCATCTTAATTTCTGAGTTCCACTGTGTTGGTGTTACCGACTGAACTCTGGCCTTTCCCTCAAGTAGATCAGTTGCTTGCGTTGATTTTCGAATATAGGACACGATGGCCGATGCTTTGCTTTCAGCAGTGGTCCAGATTTTTTCATGCCATCCATGATCACAAGCTGTAGCGTATAGGAAAAGCAAGGGTCGTGTTCAGGAAGAAATTTGGACAAATTGTCTGCTGACTTAGGTTCATCCAAAAGTTCATCCGTCTGGGTGACTTTTAGATAAGCTATCATCACTATCACACTATGTAATATTTGTGATTCAAATCCAGGCAAGCAGAAAGCCTTGATCATGTTGGATACGTTATCGGATGTCACATATGACACCTTGTTCTTGATGTTAAAGAGATTTATTATTTCACCATATTGAGCTGCAATGTTATCAGATGTATGACGGCCCCTTGAAACCCCGACATGCCAGCATGATTGTTTGCATTTTCCAGTTAAGTATAAAATGACCAGTGACTCCAAGAAAGTTGCGCATATGTCTGCTACTCCAGATATCCACAGTGACATTGACGTTGGATACAAGTTGCAGTAGAGAGATGACTTTTTGTTGGACCTCATCAAACCTGCTCTCGATCAACAATGTGAGCAGATGCTTGTGACTAGGAAGAATATACCGAGAATACATGGTCGCCATAAGATCTTGAAAATATTTTGACTCACCACTGAGAAGGGTTGCAATGTACTGGCAATAAAATTGACAAGTTTGTTAATTATATGCTTCTGATGAATGTGTGTGTAGACTTATATTTAGATAATTCTGTACAGTACGCTGCCATTGTAGGCTGCTGCACCTGGGCGGAAGCATCAGAACCAGATGTAGACTTCTGTAGCTCTGCCTCATGATTACACTAGAAATACAAAAGCGTATCTCGGTTATATAATATATAATAATGTTTATAATAACAATAATGATTATAGTTCAAAACACGAGAATTGTAGTTTAATTATAGAATACAGTTTATAATAATAAAAACATATAATACTAAATAAATGAAAATAATTAAAACTATAGTTTAGCACGCATGAGAAGTTTAGTTTACCTATATGATATAGTTCATATAAACAAAAGCAATAAAAAGGCTTACCTTCAGATGTGTCAGTAGGTTAGAAGTGGTTTTTCCTTAAGTAGAAATAGTCCGCTCACAGTATTTACACTTAGCTTTGATGTGACCAGATTTAGCAGTAGGAACTATGAAATGTTCATGTACAACTGAAGGCAGTTTAGTAGCCATCTCAAATTGACTTGACTGGATTAATAAACATGTAATACAATAACATCTAAGGTGGTTGGAGAGTGATGACCTGATTTAACCTTCTTGCCACGAGTATCCTTTACTGCGCATGTCATAATGTTTTTAATAAGTTACATTCAAAATATAATTAAACTACATTTTAGTTCATGTTATATCAATTAGTATAGCAAACAACCGTAGCTAATAATCCATATTTTAATAGTATAAAAGTTTTAAGGCAATATTTAAAAAAAATACTGAATTTCCCCTAGTGTGAGAAATGTGACTTTTTTCTCTAGGCACCACCTCTTCTCTACTTTATTTACCACCTCTCCAAGAAGTACGAAATTTAACGTAAATTACTTACTATAATGTTGTCATCGCTTAGGCAAAGCATAATTTTTATAGCCTTCAAATTTGGTTGGTTATATAGCCATCAAATAGAAAATCAGACCTCTCTTACCACACCCACCTCTCTCTCAGGATTTGTCAATAGTTCTCTCTGATGTTCAATGCTATAATATTTATAACCAATAGAAAGCCAGGGTTTTCGTCTATCAAATGAGGTATTATATATATATTACGTTGATTTCTGTATAGAAAGGTGTTAATTTGTCTTTCCGTAGAAACTTCGTTCTCAAGGAAAAGATTCCTTTGGGAACGAAGTTTATACTAAAAGAGATATTTAAATGTTACGGATGTAATAATGACAGTCTAGATATCTGATGAGTACAAAAGTTGACATTTACTCTAAAATATTAAGTATATCACTAAATCATCCAGCGAATACTAATACCATGCCATTGAATTTAAATACGAATACTTTAATTTTTCCTACCAAAGTATTCGAATACAAGTACGAATACTCCCAAAGCTGTATTCGAATACAAATACCCCATGTCTGATGCTGAAATACTGTTGGCATTAACTGTCACTCCAGATATAGCGGGCTCGGCATGGCCATGTGGTTAGGGCGCTCGACTCGCAATCTGAGGGTCGCGGGTTCGAATTCCCGTCCCATCAAACATGCTCGCTCTTTTAGCCGTGGGGGCGTTATAATGGGACGGTCAATCCCACTATTCGTTAGTAAAAGAATAGCCCAAGAGTTGGCGATGGGTGGTGATGACTAGCTGCCTTTCTTCATAGTCTTACACTGCTAAATTAGGGACGGCTAACGCAGATTGCCCTCGTGTAGCTTTGCGCGAATTTCAAAAACAAACAAACCAGATATAGCGAGCTTTATCTAAGTGTGTACGGGGTCGATCCCTTTCACCGATCCCATACTAGGTAAGCACTATATTTCTGAACTTATCTACAAGAAATGTGGGAAAGTTTGTTGTACACATAAAATTAGATGTGTTATAAAAATATTTGATCTCATGATATGACGACTTTCAGTCTGACTCAGACTTTAATAAGTTGTAGTGCGAATACTTTTGTCCATCGTACAATTTGCATATTGCATTTGCATATAACCTCTAGAATCTCCGAAATGCATATCTACAGTGTTTTTCAGCATCTCTCTATATTGTAGCTGGTATTTACTCTCCTCTACCAGAAACTGTCGCTAATTAATCAATTTAGGGTTAAATAAATAGTTGATGAATAGTTGTCATTGTATTAATTAAACGTCGTGGCATGAGTACTTTGACCCCACCCGCGTACATAGAGTTATTACCGCTATTAGTGACAAATTCTGCTTTGCACGATACGCAATTTGACGAGCACAACTCAACAACCTGTTATTCTCCCTTGATTTACAGAAGTAGTCTAAATACACTTTGCCTGAGAAATAAAAGGTTTGGTTTGGTTTGAATTTCGCGAAAAACTACTCGAAGGCTTGCCGTTCCTAATTTAGCATTGATATACCAGAGGGAAAGCGGCTGGCTAGTCTTGTAATAGTCGCGTGTGCTGCGCCCGCTATTCTTTGATCTCGTGGTTTCTTGAAGAGGGATCGCTCGCCGGCGTCTTTTTGAAGAAGTATCGCCGCTAAGACTTATCAGTACAACACTTTATATGTGCTTCGATGTATCGTGTTACAAATATGTGTCATTTGTACGTAAATCTATGAGCTACGCAAATTACTGCAGGTGCACGATATTATCCTTGTTTATTTCTTGTTATCTTTGATGAAACGCGGTTTCAAAATAAATTGATCGTCTGTTTTGATTAAGAAGATGAGAAACAAAACAAGAACACAAAAAGACACGTGTTTTTGTGTTATTTAGTTTATTCACCTGAACAACACCTTATGCATACAGTGAACTAAATAGCAGGTCAGAGACCCCTATTGTTAAGAAATTGCTGCCCCTAATTTTGTTTGTTTGTTAAGCACAAAGGTACACAATGGTCTGACTCTTCTCTGCCCATCGCTGATATCGTAACCCAATTTTTAGACCCTAATTTTGAACTGAAAATGAAGATTAACTTAATTAATAATTTAAGTCAGTCTACATACAGTCAACAAACAAACATTTGCACATAAAATGGGGCGTCATTTGCTATGGCACAAGGGGACACATTTGCCCCCTTCTAGGGTTTGCAAAACGTAGTATAAACACATATAAGACAGTCTAAGTTTTCTTCACAAATAAATAAAAGGAGTACAGTATAGAGAACCTTCAACATACTGACACAACTTTGCCCCCCCCCTACAAGATATCTTAAATTTCTTTCAGAAATAATATAGATAGTTTTATATAAAGGGCTAACTGGGAGTAGATAATGTCATTAAATTATTCACAAGAAAACCAAACCTTATAATTATTATATAATGTTCTATTTAATTTTCATAGCATCCACCAACTCTGTGCTTTTTTGTTGTTGATCTTTCACAATTTGTGGTGTATACTGGAGGGATTTACACATTTTAATAAAAGGTTTAGAAAAAACTACCTTTATACACCACATATATATGAAATAATTTTATATTTTAACCAACGTTTCGCCCTTGGTTTCGGTTTCATCAGGGTTAATATATATATATGGAGTATAATGGTTGTTGTTTCTAAACTTTGTTGTTCATTGTATTTAACAATATGTCCATTGTTGATATAGCTTTATTAGAGGCATATGTCGATACTATTGTTCTTTTAGTTAAAAACTTAGTTTTTGTTGTCTTGCTATAATAAATCATTATCAATAACTTCTGATTAAGCAAGCTTACTGCATACATCGAAACAGAAGTATAACTTAAGAGGTAAATTTGATAATTTTATACAATGGACCAACTGGAAGTACTTAATGTCATAAAACACAACAGACCAAAACTTATAATAAGTCCATTGATTTACCAATTGATTAGTACCATATCGATATATTCTTTTGACAACATTTCAATGGTACGTCTTCAATATGTTCGTAAAAAGATAGAAAAAAGGAAAAGTTATATATGAAACACGATTCCTCAGAATATCGAGCTTTTCATCGTATTCCTATGTTGGTCAATTATTTAAGTCGGTTATTCTTTATGTTCAGGATCACCCGGTTGTTTTTGTATTTTTCATCTCGGTGTATCATAATTTATTCTATTCTGCCGCTTCCTTTCCATAATTATTCAACCTTTCCACTCACCACCTGAAGGAAACCCGTGGACCCCAGGTGCAAAAACCGCCGATTTAACTTATTCGAGACGCAACTTGAACTATTGTACTTTACCAAGCGTTAAAGCTTGAATAAATTATTCTGTTTTATTTTCGATTTACTTTAAAAAATATTTACACGCTTTCCAAACAATGTATTTATTTGTTTGTTGAATTTCACGCAAAACTACTGGAGAACTATCGGCTCTGGCCGTCTCTAATTTTCAAGTGACAGAGGAAAGACAGCTAGTCAACACCATTCTCCATCAACTATTCGTCTACTCTTTTACCGACGAATGGTGGGATTGGTCGTCATATTATAACGCCCCCACTGCAAAAGGTCGAGCAGGTAAGGTGACGGTATTCGAAGCCATCACCCACACACTGCGAGTCGAATGCCTTAACCACCAGGTCATCCCAGGCCTCCCAACAACGCAGCAAAATCCGTTGAATTCAATTGGCTTTCCATATCATTAATTCGTTTTAGTTTCCTTGTATTATTTAGCTAGATACCATGAACAGAGTTAAAAAGTCAAACTGTTTTCGTACTAGGAACATTTCAAGTACACTTGTATACTGTTTTGCTGTTACACATATAAAAGGATTCATGGCTCGCCACCCGCTACCGCAAAAATGAGCCGTGTACTTTGGGGTATTGGCGCATTATAATCGTGACAGTCAAATTCCACTATTTGATTAGACAAGAGTAGCCCAGAAGTTGGCGGTCAAAAAACAACATAAACAGGGCTTTGTTAGAGAATTTCCTGCAGAGTGAAATAATGGCTATCTTCTCATAGACATATATAACTTTTTGAACTGAAAGACTACGGAGAAGGCAGTTATCGAACAGTATTCATTAAGTTCAAACAGTTACTGTCGATCGAAAGAGAGAACTTTAACAATAACGAAAACGATATTTTACTGCAGACAAGAGTTGCAGAAAAGACAAACATAACAAAATTTTCAAATCTTCTTTTTTTCCTTCCGCTTAATAAAACCGTGATAGCCACATTTAACTTGAAATGGGAAAAAAAAACGAATGTGTAAACATTACTTACAATTGCACATGCGCAATCTACACGAGTAATTTTGCTTTAGTGTGTCATTGTACAATGTAAGTTGTTATTCTTGCGCAAAGCTACCCTCTATTTTAGCGTTGTAAGTCCATAACCTTACCACAGACCCCCCCCCGGGGGAACTACAATGTAATTTAATTTATCATTTGTTCAAAAGTCTGCTTCAGTCCCTTTAACCCTCAAATTACAGACTTCTTCCTCTTACTCCATTTACTATCCGTGAAATTCCTATATTGTTTCATACTAAGTAACGCCCCCCAATGGCACAGCGGACTTATAACGCTAGAAACTGGGTTTCGATACCCGTGCTGGGCAGAGCACAGATAGCCCTTTGTGTAGCTTTGTGCTTAATTCCAAACAAAGTAAGTAACGTTCGTGTTCTTACCTCTTACAGCACTCATTGTAAAGAAAAAGAAAAAAAGAATTGACCAAAATAACTGGGTGAAATAATTCATTTTCCATGTGAACTAGGTGACCCCAGCAGTGATTAGTGAATTAATTACAATTTTTATAGTATTTTTCTCTATAAGTGTTTTGTGTGAAGTACATGCTATTAGGTACCCTATAACCAACAGTGGTGGACCCACAAGCAATGTGGTGCAAAAATGGTTTAGAAAAGACGGTGGACCACGTTGGTAATTCTGGGGTTTAATAATTTATATTACGTATCAAATCAACTTTCAATTACAAACTGTTTTTATTTTTACATCATGGTGAGCTTTCATTGTCTTGCCTCGTGTGATCCATCTTGTCTTGGCTCTAGTTTGTGTCAAATCCACTTATATAACATTTTCGTGAGAGCCTGTTTGTTTATTTTTTGACCACAAATGGACACGTCCATTTTATCTAACACTAAAAGTGTTCTAAAGAGCTGTGTTGACAGTATTATGTTAATTCCATGAACGTCAACATGAAATGAAATCATTAAATGTTTATCACAATGCTGTCGCCAGGGCTACTAGTACTCTGAATGCAAAAATAAGCAACAGTATTATAACCTAAACCTTGGTTATATTATAGTTTTTGTTTTAAAGGTATAAAAAATTGGAAAGAGAAGCATTATGATATCATTGTAAATATAATCATATTTCATTCTTTGTTTGTTTGTTATTAATCTAAGTATTGGTTATCATATTTATAAATGTTTTTTATTTTTATTTCTTTTTTTTTACTATTTATAAGACTATTTTGCATTGTTGGCTTAGCACACGGATTTAGGGCTAACGTAAGTTTCCTAACCGCATGATATATTATTGGGATTGTGGCCAAAAATACCGATAACAGCGAGGTATCCAAATGATGAATCATTACATTCTATTCATTATATATCGCCCCCCAGTAGCACAGCGGTATGTCTGCGGACTTACAACACTAGAATCCGGGTTTCGATACCCGTGGTGGGCAGAGCACAGATAGCCCATTGTGCTTAATTACAAACAAACAAACAATCATTATATATATTTTTCATTTATGACATTATGATCTCCTAATTAGACTACTGTATACAATTAGCTATATTATTTACCTAATTATGTTTTGGTTGTGATCTGTCTAATTAGCTTGCTTTGATTATAAATTAATAATAACCCCCAATTTTATTATCGTTTTTATTTTCAACTGATCAAGGTAATTATGAAAGATTTTAATTATATTTACATCACCACGATAAAGTGAAATCCAGTGAATCGTTTCGTAATGAACGAAATACACTGAGAGAAAACTTTCGAGCTTGGTTACTAGTCAGTATAAACTGTGCCTTATCATAGAAAACGACTTACGTGAGACTTATCCATATGTATATTTAGAAGAACTTTGCATAGTCCTGTTGTTTCAGCAGAAAGAAGTTTTTCTCGTTCTACAATGTCACGAGAGATATTAGAATCGCTGGCAACGTTATCTATAGAAAATGGTGTGTCAAACTCTCTAAGGTTTTTTTTTGATCTGGTCGAGGACTTTAGTGCTCAGAAGAGAAGAAAAGCATCGTTATAAAATAAATAATGTGAGTGATGTAAATACATTTTATATGAGTTGGATTAAAATTCTGTATATATATGTTATTTATTGACGTATGCAATGAACTGTTTTCATTCCATAATCGTTCTTTATTTATTTCACGTGTCAGTATATGAGTTGCATAAATTAGTTTTGTAAATAATTTTTTAGAAATTATGTTGGTTGTCATTTCCTTCAAATCCAATCACATATTGCTACATTCAGTATTAACAACTTCCATGGCCAGAATCGCCTATATAAGGGCCAAGCATGGCCTGCACGCTAAATTCGCCTAGAACCCCGTAAACCCTAGTTTCGACTCTGTTGACTAGATCATCCTGGATAGTTATCTTTAGTATTTTTATTTCTTAAGATGACAATAAGCCAAGTCGTAAACCTCTTAGCTGACAAAAGAGGGCACCACCAGAAACTTTGGATTATCTTAATCATTGATTTCTTCGTTCAGTCGCTTTCAATTTTACATGATACTTACTGTAATCAAAATCCAGTTTGGATTAATGTAACTTCTGGCCAGAAAGAGCCACACTAGGATACATCGATATTTCACCCTTAATTATTTGAACAACGTTGCACTTTTGTCATTGGTACGTCCACTGTCGGGTGTTAGGATCGAAAATGCTTTGTTTGTTCCAATGATCTTGGGCCTGGCGTGGCCTGGTGATAGAGCGCTTGACTCCCAATTTGCGGGTTACAGTTCAAATCCCCATTGCCCAACATTCTCGCCCTTTCAGCCGTGGGGACGTTATAATATGCCAGTCAGTCCTACTATTCGTTGATAAAAAGCAGACCAAGAGCTGGCAGTCAGTGGTGCCTTCCCTCTAGTTTATCACTGCTAAATTAGGGACAGCTAGCACAGCCCATGAGTACAATTTAATCAGCGATTAACGGCAATTAATTGTGATGTTTTTCTTTCTTTCTTTGTTTTTTGTTATTTACAGCTTATCTGGTGTCGACTACTATGTTTTGTGCTACAATGTTAATGAACGGGTTTTTGGCGATCTTTATTTTAAATTGTCCGACATTTATTCACGATTTTTCTGTTATGCATGCCAGTCTTTTAACATTGCTGTAAACCTCAATATCTCCGAATTTCACATCTAATCATTCAAGTAAGGCTTAGGACCAACTTGTTCCACCATCGAGTCATTCAAGTAAGCCTTAGGACCACCTGTTCCACCATCTAGTCATTCAAGTAAGCCTTAGGACCACCTTGTTTCACCATCTAGTCATTCAAGTAAGCCTTAGGACCACCTTGTTCCACCATCTAGTCATTCAAGTAAGCCTTAGGACCACCTGTTCCACCATCTAGTCATTCAAGTAAGCCTTAGGAACACCTTGTTCCACCATCTAGTCTTTCAAGTAAGCCTCAGGAACACCTTATTTCACCATCTAGTCATTTAAATAAGCCTTAGGAACACCTTATTCCACCATCTAGTCATTCAAGTAAGTCTTAGGATCATCTGATTCCACCATATAGTCATTCAAGTAAGTCTTAGGATCACCTGATTCCACCATTTACACGTTCAAGTCAAAATTATTCAATTACCACTATATTATGGTAACCGAGCCACTTATTCCATTTTCTTCTAAAAAAAACATGGATCAATGTGATCCCTACTCTTAGAAGGAGCTTGCAAGGGGGGTGAATATTAATCATACTAATTGTTCGCGGTAATTAACCCCAATAGTTTGTCTCTCCTTCCTCTAGCCGTGGTTGTTAAGACAACGTTGAGCTGTGGTGGTATTAATGTAATAAAATGGACAGTCTTCAGTGTTCTGTTGAATTAGTGTGGTTCGTGTTACATACTTTCGGATGCTGTGTAACAGGAACCACGTTGACGAGAACGTATAGCAGTTATTTTATAGGAAAGAATTTATATTGGTTCATAAATTACGCATTATGGGCTAAGAACAAGGATAGAAATAAACCAGCAACCTCCTCCGTTGTCGAAGTTTTGTACTCGGTTACGGTTGTCTGCCTGGACTTTCATTTTCAAATATTGTAATTTCAATGAAATTACATCTAGTTTTGGTTTACTAAAATGGACACAACTAGCTTGCTCGTAGATGAAGTTATACAAAACTGCCAAAAAGAAAAAGAGACTTTAAAGGCTTGAAATAAGTTTCATTAACACATGTCTCGAATGATAACAATCAGGGTTAACATAACTAACATTCAACCTGCACGTGAACATTTCTTGTGGTAATCTATGTAGTGTTGTATTACTAGTAAGTTATCCGTGAACACACACACACGGGTAACGATCTATATAGTGTTGTATTACTAGTAAGTTATCCGTGAACACATACACACAGGTAACGATCTGTGTAGTGTTGTATTACTAGTAAGTTATCCGTGAACACACACACTGGTAACGATCTATATAGTGTTGTATTACTAGTAAGTTATCTGTGAACACACACACGGGTAACGATCTGTGTAGTGTTGTATTACTAGTAAGTTATCCGTGAACAAACACACGGGTAACGATCTATGTAGTGATGTATTGCTAGTAAGTTATCTGTGAACACACACACGGGTAACGATCTGTGTAGTGTTGTATTACTAGTAAGTTATCCGTGAACAAACACACGGGTAACGATCTGTGTAATGTTGTATTACTAGTAAGTTATCTGTGAACACACACACGGGTAACGATCTGTGTAGTGTTGTATTACTAGTAAGTTATCTGTGAACACACACACGGGTAACGATCTATGTAGTGATGT
>NW_013666305.1:85945-111089 GCF_000517525.1 Limulus polyphemus
GACGTAAATGAAAATTTCCCGATACCAAACGTTTTTGTAAAGTTATCGTATAGCTGATTCATGCGAGTACACGCAAGCAAAGCAAAAGATGTGGTTCAAGCAAACCTTTTTCACTTAAGGGGAGTTTAGTGAGTAGGCATGTATGTGTCAAAGAAGGATACGTGGAGGGAAAGAGCACAAATGAAGGCTCTACAAAGTTTTAAATCGTTTTAACACATAATTGATCATAGATAAAATGATTAGTAGATGTCCTCACACAAAGAAGAAAGGCAAATAATAGCCCTTTTGACCACATGTTGCCAAAAAAAAAATCCGACCTTTTCAATTTTAGACCAATTGGTCGTCCTATTTGGCAAAAATTGTATATATATATATATATAAAGAGAGAGACATCCGCGCTGATATTACTAATAAGTTATCCTTGAACATACACACGGGTAACGATCTATGAAATGTTGTGTTACTAGTTAGTTATTCGTGAATATCTTGTACTCTGTTTTGAACAACTATTTTCATGTGTTTCTAAATTTCAACTAAATCTTTGCCGTCAGTACTGAATGCCAAGAAACCGTCTTTTATCCCCGATTTTGGGCCTCAGTATAAAAGCTTCCCAAATCTAAACATATTTATTTCGAACGATCCCTTACATATTCATCCCAATGCTCATATAAATCTGTATTTCCACTCCTGTGGTGATCCAAAATCCCATATGGAAGCTTCTATTAAAATTACCTTAAAACTGAATCTAGATTGCCGTTTTGACCGACCCCTTACGTCAAAATTGTAGGAATAGTTTACATTTCAAATGAACACAGAAACATGCACTGGCACACGAATAAGAAATAGTGTCTGGATTGTTGATATTGTATGGAACTTCTGCTCGAAATTAAATAAGAATGTATAATAATATGCCTCACTGTATCTGTCATTCCGTTGCTGACGAGGTCTTTAGCTTGACACCAGCGCTCTTCAAGTCGACTAGGATACTCCAGACATAAAACTGGTTGATATTCTGTTTATATTAGTACATTATTTGGTAACAGCTGTTACGGTGTGAATAGCATTAAGTAGGTGACGTTTTAATTTATCTCATTTTTACTTATGTCACAATACGTAAAAATTGGGGTGAAGATTTTTCAATAATAGTATTAATAATGTTATTTATTTTAACACCGTATTATATTAATTATTACTTTATTGAATTAACCTAATCAGTATTGTGTTGAATGATATTATAGAACTGCTTGTTTGTTTGTTTTTTTTAATTTATGTACAAAGCTACACAATGGGCTATCTGTGCTCTGCCCACCACGGGTATCGATACCCGGATTCTAACGTTGTAAGTCCGCAGACATACCGCTGTGCTACTGGGGGTACGGGCTATAGAACTGCACCATCAGTCCCAACATTACGTGCACGAATCTTTGTCTGTGGTGTTTCCGATGCTCGCGCCTATTCAAACAGCTCGTTAGAGTACGTCCTATCAGGTAACGCTTGTGTCACCACTCGAGCGCCGTCGAACAGCACGAGTCTAGCAAGTGAAATTTATCACAAACAGCGTTACTCAACTGGGCGGGTTTATAATAGAAAATCAATAGTAAACCGACCATAATCGTATGTTGGTGTCAGTGTCGTTCATTAGACTGGCCGGCATGCGGACATTTCCTTTACGAACGTGTAGATCCGTTAAAACATATTGAACTCTGGGAAAATAGATAAAAGCCTCACCATTTTCTTCTAGCTGCCACTTTGACTAATCGTGTCATACATTGAAGAACCGTATTTCCTTTTCATTGATGTTTTCGTGGTTACGTAAAATCGTCAGAGTATGAGTCTGCTCTGCCAGATCCAGACTATAGCCAAGCACTAGGAGATACTTTTCTAGTATGACCAGACTCGCACTACTGAAACACGCATGTAACAGCTCCTTCCAGGATAAAAGCGATCGGAAACAGACAAATCTGTGCTCGTTCAATTGTAAGTAAACTTATTTCGAACTAACAAGTTCTTGTAAAAATCTAAACTTGAATAGACAGAAATACGTTATGTTTTGTGTATTATTCTGGTATTAATTGTTTGTATTTGATGTGGAAAATTGTCTATCAGATCTCTAAAAATACGCACTGTGAAATACATTTCTATAGTTTATACGAACTGGTATATTTTTATTTGAATATGAGTTATGTTAGTTAAATAGCTTTAAAACTTACTTCTTAATTTTCTTGTTCGTGTTACGAGTTCGGTGAAAAAAAAAATTTCGTGGGGTGAATTTGTAAATAATCTGATCTGCCATGTTCCTATTTATTAACTTATATTTAATATAAAAAAATAATAAGCTGCTTCGTTATTTTGAAGTTGATTTTATATCCATTATTGACGTATAACGACTCGTGCTAGGTGTGGTAGATAGAGTTCGGTGCTGGCGAGCCGGATCCATGCCATATTCCCGCACTGTAAGAGTTACAGTGAATCATTTAGTAGAGGTAGTGGTGAGTGCTGTTGACATACTGCATTCACCCTCAAAATTAAGGACTGCGGCAGGTAACCTCGGTAACTGTGCCCTAAATACAAAACATAAGTACAAATTATATACCTGATGATGACAAAACCTTGTACATTTGCTGTTATGTTAAACTTATATTAAAGTTTTTCTTCGTTACCCTTCAAGCCGTCTCCAACCATTATTAGTCTCAAAGTGGGTTCCTCGTCATCGAAGTCTGAGATTATTATTATTGGATTGTAGAAAAGAGACTGTGGAACTTTTTCAAGCCTGGTAGAAATATTTTTTCACATTTCTGTCTTATTCATTAAAACCTGTCCCCTAGTGATCTAGCAGTAGCGCTAGAATCCGGAGTTCTATTATCCGTGGTGGACGCACCAAAGATAGCCCATTGTATAACTTTGCGCTAAACAAACATTAAAACCTGATATAATTCTTAAAACATTGATGTGGTTTCAGGGGTCAAGACTAAAAATTAGACAAACGGGGAGAGACACGTGGTTGCTGTCCTAAACTAGTCTTCCAGAAATATTGCCTCTGTAAACTTTAAATTTTAAAAAGTTTCAATAGTAAGGATTAAATCAGTGACAGTACTTGAAACTAATGGCTAGTGTTTGTGCGTTCCGTATGTAAGGTGTACGCTATTATTTCTTTCCTTAACAGTATTTGTTACAATGCTGATAATAGATCTAATTGTATTACTTTTGAATTTTATTTATTATTATATTGTTATTATAGAGACTATTTTGAATTGTTAGCTTAATATGTATTTACGACTAACCTAAATATCCTAAGCTGGCCGAACGTCTTGAGACTTTATTGGGATTACGGCCGAAAATATCGTTAACAGCGAGTGTACCCAAATACATTCTAATCTTTACATATAAGAATGCAAGAACAATATATTTAATTAGCTATACTCATTACCAGGTAGATTATTAGCTTCACTCTAAGTAGGCAGCTTTCTGTAATATTAATTTACAACCCACGATTAACTCGTTGTGAAAGTTTGTATTTAGCAGTGATACGTTAACGTAATGAACGGTAGTATATCAGAGTACTCGTCACTGCATTCTGATTGTTGCCCGATTTGTAACGTTAAGATTCATTTGTCCATTTAAAAACTTTTCGAGATTCGAGAAAAAACAACATGTTTATTATTATTGTTTCCGAATTAGTATTACGACCCTTTGAGATTTCAATTTTCATCGGAAATTTATCAAACAGGTCTATAAGTAAACGGTGTCGAGGTTCATCGACACTGGTAATGCACAGATTAGTTGATGTGGTCACGTGATTCTTGGAAGTTTGTCCAAAAACGAGAATATTATAATTAGCAATGACTGACGCAGTTTTCGCC
Source organism: Limulus polyphemus (assembly GCF_000517525.1). Lineage (NCBI taxonomy): Eukaryota > Metazoa > Arthropoda > Merostomata > Xiphosura > Limulidae > Limulus > Limulus polyphemus. The sequence continues at coordinate 89,806 of NW_013666305.1, forward strand.
ACGTGCTCTTGCTATCAAGTGACGTGTACAGAAAATCCAGTTGGACTATACAAATTACCAGGAAAAGATTAACAAAGGAAATGAAAGCCGATTTGAAATATTGAGACATCAGTCAATGAAGTCTCAGGATTCATTACCGTATCTTATAAATTTGTTGATAATATTGCGTCAGTCAGAAGCACGTCAACTCCTCAACCAATCAGCACGTTACTTTGTCTTTACAAAAGATTGGTGTGCGGTCCTGTGTCTCTTGCCACAGCGAATAATAAGAAAACGGCCCTCTAGGCTCGTCGCCAGAAGTGTCGTTTATTTTTTTGTAGGCAAGAAATTATTTCGAAGTTCCTCCAGCAAATTACCAAATTATTTTCATTCATAATTAACTGGGAGCTACTCGTTAGTTGCCAGGGTTTCAATTATCCCACTGTCACTAAACATACTGGTTGTTACACATCTATATCATACCATTTTGTGTACGTTATTATGCATCTAATACTAGTGTGAGAGATTTTTACTTCAATAATTATTTTCACTTTGACAAGATTGTCAATCTACGACTTTATCTTTACTCGAAAACTGAATAGTGCATCTGTATCAACTGAGTAAGAAACAAAATTTTAATTTGCATTAATCATTTTTTTGTTTTCCAGTTTGTTTTCCATTAATTTGTTTCAAAACGCGTGGTCCAGGCGTGGCTTAGTGATGCCTGGGCTGTGAATCTAAGAGTCTGATTCGAGACCAATTTCTGCAAGAACATACTTCTCAATTTGGGGCCTTGGATGCGTTATAAGGGTGACAGTGAAATAACACTATTCAGTTAGACAAGAGGTGGCGGTGGGTGCTGTTGACTAGCTGCCGTCACTCAGTTCTATAGGTTCATAAGTAGGGACAACCATGCACGTTTGGTCCTTGAGTATTGCTTTCAACAAAAACCTGAAACAAACAAAATTCAACACATGCGCTATGATTATTTGCATGTTAGTATATTCGACACTGATTGGTTTCAAACCCTGCACTATACGTCGTGTGCCTAATAAGTATACATGTCATTAATTGTTTTCAAAACATGCACTGTAGCGCATACCTAAACTAAAAAGCGGCTTTTGTCTGTATGTCTGTGGCGAAACCTTTCCAACTTCCGCCCTCTGATCAACATGACACTTTCGGGGATTCTTGGGTAAGGCCCAGGGGGATTCTAAAAACCTTAACGTTATTCATTTCCCCAATTTTAAGAGTTTGACAGCCATTTCAATCCTCCCCCGTTGCTATTGCCTTAGTGCAGTGATTCTCAACCAGGGGTAAATTTACCCCTTGGGGTAAAAAATTACATGGCAGGGGGTAAATAATTGATGTACTTGATGATTGAATAATAATTCAATTAAATTTCATTTTGTAAAATGTGTGTGTGAGAGAGAGAGCGAATGCTAAGAATGTGTGTGTGTATACTATTTTTGTGCAAAACCTGGATAATATTTTTTTTCTGACCTTGTTTTTCTGTTCCTTTATGATGGCTATGAATTTTTTGTATGGAAGTAAAGGGGTAAATGGAGAAATACATCAAGCCGAGGGGGTTAATGATGGAGGAAAAGTTGAGAATCCCTGCCTTAGTGCATGGATGCAAATTATGGAAGGCAAGAGGGGGCGCTAGCTCCATTGAAAAGGTTAAAATAATCTTAGAGTACTCTTTTTTTACATTAATGCTCTTTGTGTTATAAAGTTATACAGTACAATCCAATGTCAGGCCACATATTACTGCATTTTCATTTAACAAAACAAACAAAAAAAATTCCAAAGTATCGTAAAAATACTCTTTCCAAAATTAAATCTTAAATAGCGTTGGTACTTCAGTTAGTTCCTACTCTGATCGCCATGACAGTTTCAGGTTATCACCCAGATAGAGCTTCAGTACTTCCAGTAATATACGTTAGGTAATAAATTTTGAATAGTTACATCCCTCGAAGAAACTGGTCATTAGTGGGTCTCTTTCCAGAATATTTTATGCTAGTATTCAGTAGACCTGCGTGGCTGGCGTATGTATAACGTACGCGCCGTCTCGCCATACCTGCGAAGCCAACGGAAGTAAATGTCGCGCGTGACACGGGTACCTCTGCTAGTATAGTTTAAATTTTATCAATAGTTCAGGTAATATGGCGAGGTTTTAGTTACATATGATTTCGTTCACTCAGAACCCAAATTAAAAAAAAAAATGAATGGAAAATTTGTTTGAGAAAAGGGAACGTCGTTTTTTATTTCTGTTTGAAAAATTATGGATTCATAGACACTAAATACTTTTTGACATCCCTATCCGAAGACGAAGTTTTCCTTATAAGAAGCCTAGTGATTATCGTGCCAGGGTGGGGGATCAGAAGGTCCAAGGTTCGAGCCGACATGCTGCAAAACATGTTTTAAATGTAGCCCCCCCCCCAGTGGCACAGCGGTATGTCTGCGGACTTACAACGCTAGAAACAGGGTTTCGATACCCGTGGTGGGCAGAGCACAGATATCCCTTTGTGTAGCTTTGTGCTTAACTATAAACAAATAAATGTAGGCTATTTTGTTGAGAGAAGCGGTGTGGACGGTGGGTGCTACTGACTAGTTGCCTTTCCTCTGAGCAGCTGAGACGACTATAGGCATGAAACTTAGAGTCTCTGGCGTAGCCGTTCAGGTTGAAAATGTTACAAATAGTGAAGGTTTGTTTGTTTGTAGTTAAACACAAAGCTGCACAATGGGCTATCTGTGCTCTGCCCACCACAGGTATCGAAAACCGATTTCTAGCGTTGTAAGTCCGCAAACATACCGCTGTGCCACTGAGGGGGGGGGGGGTCAAGTATTGAAGGAGATACGAAACATAAAAAAAAAGTATAACAACACTGGTGACTCTAGATAATACAAGAAGCACATAAGCTCCGCATACATTAAAGAAGACAAAGTGACTGCTAACTCTAAATAGGGAAGTCTGAATCATAGGCAGAAAAATCAACGAATATCTATTCAAATGTTTCTAGAATGATCTTAGCAAAGGAATCAAGTGAACCCACATAAGTTATTGTTTACATGAACTGTTCCAAGACGCTTGTTTGTTTGTTGTGTCCACCACGGGTATCGAAACCCGATTTCTAGCGTTATATGCCCAAATATTTACCGCTGAGCCACTGGGGGACCGTTACAAGACGTAATCTACAGCATATTTAAAATAACAATGGGAAAGGAAAGACAACATTAAATTGAAGATCCTAACGAAAGCTGAATTCTGTCTGCTCAGTAGACTAAACGTAAAGGAAAAGATAAAGACGGAGAAGTGGAAGACAGAGTCGCCTTAGCAAACCCATCATCCAGTTACTTCCAAGGATGGTAAAACCCAGATTAACCGTCGATCGTTGGAAGCCGTTAGGTAGCAAAGTAAACAACACTTCTACGGCAAAGTTGGATTTGTGTCTTGACCAATATAGGTCAAACCAAGAGAGTCAGAAAAAAAAAGTGACCTGGCAAAACCTCAACATTTTCAAGGCAGGACTTTTAGGTTGTATGTTTTACATGTTAGCTACCGCCATGCACAAACCTTTCATGTTATGTTTTACATGTTAGCTACCGCCTGCTCAAATATTTTAGGTTGTGTTTTACATGTTAGCTACCGCCTGCTCAAATATTTTAGGTTGTGTTTTACATGTTAGCTACCGCCATGCACAAACCTTTCATGATATGTTTTACATGTTAGCTACCGCCATGCTCAAACTTTTTATGTTGTGTTTTACATGTTAGCTACCGCCTGCTCAAATATTTTAGGTTGTGTTTTACATGTTAGCTACCGCCTGCTCAAATATTTTAGGTTGTGTTTTACATGTTAGCTACAGCCTGCTCAAATATTTTAGGTTGTGTTTTACATGTTAGCTACCGCCTGCTCAAACCTTTCATATTATGTTTTACATGTTAGCTACCGCCATGCACAAACCTTTCATGTTATGTTTTACATGTTTGCTACCGCCATGCTCAAACTTTTTAGGTTGATGTTTTACATGTTAGCTACCGCCATGATCAAACCTTTTAGGTTATGCTTTACATGTTAGCTACCGCCATGCTCAAGCCTTGTGGATAATATCTTACATCCTAACTACCACCATGTCCAAATTTGGTGGATAATGTTTTACATTTCAACTTTTGCCGTGCGCAAACTTTATGGATAATATAGTTAGCTTGTAAATATCATAATTCTCAAACCTTGCGTTTTAGCTACGACGTGTTTATACATACCGATGAGAATAAAACCAATATTTCTTACCTAAATATTGTATTGTGAAACAAGCAGTTACCTTTAATCGATCTAATAACATAAATCAGTTGTGTTTCCGGTTGCAAAGCTGCTATAAAAACATATCATTAAACCGAGAAAAACTGAGGGAATGATTTTCGAAAGGTCACAATTGAAGAAGTTTTGGTTGCCTCCTGGAGGAATACTGTTAAAAGTTTCACAGCGTGAAACACTGCATAATTGCTCCTCTAGTCTTGGTTGACGGCCCTAGAATTTTCCATTTTTTTGTACAGGCGGTCGATAAAACACTTTATTCAACGCTCATTGCCTTTTCCCGCTAAAAGAATTCCGATGGTTGCCAGACTATCAATAGAGTAGGAGCATAATTAGGCCTCGGAATTGTCTAGTAGCGAACAAAGGTTTGCACTCAGTGGTCTATAACGTCAGCAGGTTTTCTAGCCAAGAGTACCAACGTACTGAAGCTACGGAAACATGGGATATGCTTACAGACCTTGAATATTGATCAGACTCTAAGACTTCACTGCAGAACAAGCAGTTATGTGGCGTAATTCATGACAATCGTCCTGGTCAAAATGTACTGCTTTTAATAAGATAATTAAGTTCTAGTTTAGATGCTATCTCATATTATAGAGTATACAGAAAATACTGTTAATATTTTGAAATGAATCTGGTTGAGATATGGAAGCAATACTGAGCTTTCTCGTTTTATTTTATAAATTTTACCAAGTATTGCTTAATAGGTAATGATAAAATGAAATGTTTCTTCTACCTTGAAGATAATGGTTAATCATAGGCAGAAAAATCAACGAATATGTATCCAATTGTTTCTTCAAGTCGCGGGATCGAAACCCGACATCGAACATTCTCGCCCTTTCAGCCGTGACGGCTTTATAATGTGACGGTTAATGCCACTATTCATTGGAGTTGGCAGTGAGTGGTGTTGACTAGCTGCCTTCCTCCGAGTCTAGCATTTCAAAATTAGGGACAGCAGATAGTCGTTAAAGTAGCTTTGCGCGAAATTCATTAAACAAAAAAGCTCCCTCTAGTGTCCTAAATACAGATCTTCATCTTTCTCTACAATTCTTTTTGTGTGAAACGTACTGCGAGTTAGATAGACGTTAAAAGAGTAGAATTTTAAAATGTCTGAAAAAAACAAGTAAACAGTAATAGATTTTCAAAGTGAGAAGAACGTCAGAACGGAAATATCATTTCTAAAGAGTGAACCTAATCTAAAATCTATTATAATAATAATACTTAGTTTTTGCCTGTACTGAAAATGAATGCGCTTGCGCGCACTTTATTGCAACGTATATGAACAAAATACAGATTGTAAGTACACTGTAATAGACATTTTGTACAACAAAATATTAAAACCTTATAAAAGTTTTTAAATAGTCTAACGTTTGGCCTTAGAATAACATTATAAATTTATTCACTGATAGCATTAAGTAAGGTAAAGTTTAGCCCTAAACAAACTAAAGGAAAAAAACGTACACAAGAGTTTATCGAACGTTGGCAGTACATAATAAAGGCTTAACTAATGTTAGGCCTAAAACAAGTGGACTAACAGATTTCGGTGTCTGCCATTAGAATTATTTTGTATTATTCTAGAAATTTTGTATTTAAAGAAGTGCTGTTAGAATAAAAATACTAATTTAATCGCAAACGTTTTGCCAAGTTCTGATGATATGAGATATTTTCACCTTTGTTTAAAGTTAAGAAATTAAGCATTAAACTGCACTTATATTGCCAATTCAACTCATGTTGGAATTGCAACAAAAAGGCCAAAAATAAATGGGAAAATACTGTTTATTAAAATATGAATGCTATTACTTGCTTTATGTTCGTGATCTTTAATTTTATGTTGTTTTTTTTTTTGCCAGTTGTCGAGTAAAATCTACAAAATGGGCTATCTGTGCTCTTCCCACTGTGTTTATCGAAATCTGATTTTTAGCGTTATAAGTCCTCAGACTTACCACTGAGTTATCCGGGGTCAAATGTTTTTTGTTTTTTTTTGACTTTGTAACTTTTAAACAATGTTTCAAAATCTTTCTCTTTGGCTTGATACAGGTTAAATCTTAAAAGTTTTTGATTTAACGCAAAGCTACACAAGGGACTATTTGCGCTGAGTCCGACGTTTGGCTCGAACCCCAAATCCCAGCATTATAAAACCTAATTTCCCCGAAAGGGGGCCAAGTAGCGCCAGGAGGGGTCACCTGTTTTAACCACTCGCATCAGTATACAGTTGTGTGTCTGTCAGTCTGTCGATAGACACTAAAATTACGTCATATAAGGGACGCTTAACGTTGCAATTTGTACTGTCGTGACGTCAGTAAAACGTGCGCATGCCATGAATCACGAGAAGAATTATGCACTCTGTAGGCTACAACACAGCATTACATATGAACTTCAAAAGCAAGAAATAAAAATATTTGTTACTCTTTATTTCGGTTTTACTTACTCGTGAAACAGAATACTTTCAGGGACCCTGCGCAAGTACATATAGCATATGAATGTTATTTAAAATCACTACTGTAAAAAAAAGAGAGAGAGATAATTTTAGAAATTATTGTTCTCTGCAAGTTGTTCTATCTTAAAGTAAGCGTAGATAACTGCAGTTTGGTAACTGATTACCAGTGATATATTGCAGTGAAAAGAAATGCCTTCTTGTAGCCTTACAACACAAAATGGCTGAACATATTAATACGCTCTACAAAATAGTGCTTATCATCTATTCACTAGTGGATATTATGGTGCATTACTTCCTCTCAGTTTTGAACTTGAACATTTGTAGAAAATGGATAGTAAAATATTAAAAAAAGAGTCGTACAAGGTGAAGATGAAGAATATGATTTGATAAAAAAAAAGAAAAAAACATGTAGGTCAATAATCTTTGGAACCTTCGAAGTAATTAATTTAATAAACAGTTGTTGTACAAGCAGTTGGTAGTATCCCAGCCGACCTTATGAACCTTGGTATTGGGCGAAAGGTCTCGTCAGCACTAGATAGAAAGAAGATTTTCCTATAATTAGCTGGTAAGCATTTCTCGTCTAAGTATACCGATTAAGAATGCGACACTTCTGCAAATAGTTCTGTTAATAAAGTAATGCTGAAATAGCCCTAAAGAAAACACGTGCAGGATATCCTGAGAACACCCGCTATTCAGTTTCACTTTTGAAAAGGTGTAAAGGCGAAGTCCGCCCCCCCCCCTCAAAAACAACTACGTCAAACTGTACATCTGTGAATTTTCTCTACCTATATAACCTAATTCTCACATGCAACTTATCAAGACAAACATGGGTCTAGCCTTTAACGTGTTGGTTGGCGGAAGATCCAAGGCTCGATCCGTGATATGTCATTGAAGATGTTCCGCATTTTTAAGTGTGACAGGCCATTCCCCACTAATGACTCGTTGCAACCCTCTCTGATCAGCGGTTGTTAATCATGGGATGTTTGTGTGTCGTATTATCCTCCTCTTATAACTCCCAAAAACTCATTTTAACGTGACACCCGTACTGTGTTCATCTCCACGTGAGACGTACATTGAAAGTTTTAATATTTCGTCTTCTTCGCATGATGTACGCCTTATTTACTTCCAAATTTTCTAAAGAAAACCATTTTTTTCCTTTGTCACCTGTTACTTCTTATCCTGTATCAGATTCCCAGAAACTTACTTTAATAATCCTGTAGTCCTTGTCTTTACCCCCCTCACACACACATACTTTTCAGTAAAGAATCCCGTCCAATGCGATATTTGGATTTTTCCGTTCAGTGACAGCCCGAGACAGGCTATACCTGGGGGTAGAGTGCCGTACTGTGAATCTTAGGGTCCATGGGTGCTTTATAAGAATGATGGTCAAATCCCACTATTGGATTAGAGTGTCCCAAGACATGGCAGTGGATGCTGTTGGTTAACTGTCTTCTCTCTAGTATATCAGGTCAAAATTATGGACGGCTATCAGCATAGCCATTGTTTAGCTTTGAAACAAACAAACAAACTAACTAACAGCCCAATAAGTAATCCTATTCTGACTTGTTCTGGTCTCTTGGCCTCCTGGAACCACAGAGAGTCAGTGCTCCCTTAATTAGGACGTCAAGTCAGTAATGTCGCGGCGTGTCTCGAATCTTAAAAGCAGGGCTAATTCAATTCTCTTTCTTATAAATACAGAATGATGTGTCGTGATCGGAATGGGAACAATAACCCCACCTTTGCCAGTGAGAAATACGCATATAGCAGTATTTTTTGCATCTTTCAGTATGTACTTAACTGTTAAGCACGTTTCCAAATCACCAAAAACTCAACCTTGTCTGAAGTAGCTTATAGGCTAACACGAGACAAAATGATCAAAAACTCCGGTCGTGTGAAGAAAAAGTATAGAACCTAACACGCGTCCAAATAACTAAAAACCCCGTTCGCCCGAGAAATATATATATTTTTTCGAATTAATGGGCTTCTATATGTCCACGTTTGACAGAACAATTGACCAAACATAGTAATCGTAATATGTTAATAAAATATACACGTCATCAGTGACATATTAGCTAATTACGTCACCGTGTGTTTTGACCCACGAATTGAAATTATCAATCTGTGCTTGATTTTATGAAAGTGATAACTGAAGCTGTTTTCGAATTATTTCTGATATGTTTCGTACTTGCAGCTTTAATACAAGGAGTATTCATAATATTGGGTAAATAATGTGCGCCATCTTGAAACGTATGCGTTTAATACCTAATATAAGTTGTCGCGAGCAATAACATCCATTTATTCATGATATTGGGTAAATAATTTGCTCCATCTTGAAACGTATGGGTTTGATATGTAAGTAGTCACTACCAACAACGTCTTTGTTTATCTCGTAGCTCAGACATAGCTATGAAGGGTCAAAGGGCAAGGTATGGCAAAAGTCGATCCTCACCATAATTGCATATTGCGAATCGATCGCCCTAACCATCTGGCAATACCAGGCTTGGAGTTTGTTGAAAGCAAATAATAGGATTGGACTGTAACTCTTGCTACGCATCCATATTCATCCCCACCCCCCGTGAAAAGAGAAAGAATTTGAGAAAAGTTTGTTTTCCCCTAAAATATTGGTAGCCGGTGTGAATACATCTACTTGCTAAAAGAATAAATAAAAATCTTCTCAGGCAACATTTCTCGTCAAGATAAATACAGACTAACATCATTTGTACTCTCGAACCCAAATCAGTGAGTTAGTTTGGTTTGTTTTAATTAAAGTTCACGCAAGGCTGGCTACTCGAGGACTTTCTGCGCTTGCCGTTCCAAAATTAGCAGTGATAGACTAGAGGGAAGGCAGCTAGTCAAAACTACCCACCGCCAACTTTTGGACTATTATTTTACCAACGAATAGTGGGATTTATCGTCACATTATAACGCTCCCACGCCTGAAAGAGCGAACATATTCGGTAAAGAAGATTAGAACCTGTGAGTCGAGTTCTCTAACCAGTGTGCCATGCTAGGTCTAAATAAGCAATGTGCACTCTGTTCATCTTGGAGATCCGAACCCCGAATTTTAGCGTTGCAATAAATGTATCGCTGAATACTTGGGACCCGTACACTGAAGCAAACCTTCATGGTGATGTACGTTAAGCTGCTACATACCTTCGGTAGAATATAGTGAAGACCCAGCGTATACTGTGTAAGAGAAATGTTACGGTAGAATAAGTACGAAATAGTAAATAAACGCTAACCCTGATAATTTTAATGTTGAAATAAATCCACACTCTCCCCCTTCCCACTTACCCCAATGCGTAAGTTTGATTAATCAAAAATAATGTTAAAAAATGTGACTGATAATAACACAGTCTCTTGTAACTTTTTTATTTTATAATCAAACTGTTAGTTTTGCTGTTTATTTATTATGTTTATTAGGTATGTTTAATTAATCTATTTTATGTTAAAAACTATGACTGTTAACCTACTTGAAATGGTGACTGTTATATTAAGATTTGTTTTGCTTAAGTCAGTTGCAGCTCCTTTAATTGGCCGTATTGTAGTGATCTTTTAATCCAGGCTTATCATATATTGCGATGTGAGTGTTGCGCGTAGCATCAAATACATGTGCATTTTTTTAAATATATAAAAACGAATGCTGTTCTTTATAACGTATTTTTAAACTACATGTGAACGTTTTATGTCGTGTATATGGATTACCTGTAAAATAAAAGGGTTTTGAATCAAATATAAACTGAAAGTTATGGTGACGTCATCAGTAAATTATGCTAATTTATTCTATCAAAAGTCTGAAACAGTCTTCGATTATGTATTACGAACCGTCGAAGGTCAAAATATCCACCCTTTTAAAGCAATAATTTTAAACAATAAAATAAACTTTCAGTATTCTGCTATAGGGAATATTGCTGTAACAGGCTCGCCATCTAGTAGAAAAAAATAATATTAAATCCTTTAAAAATTAACACATTCAGAGCGTTCATACTTAAATATATATTGTATGTTTATGTAAATACGTTAAAATGTTTTAATGGGTTTAGGTAGAACCAAACTGGTCTAATATAGAATTTGTATTTCTTCGTATTGGAAGAATGATCATAATAACATTAATATAAAAAGAAACTTGTAAATGTTAAAATACACAAAATGAGTAAATATTCTCAGCGTAGTACGTATTTTTTTATGTTGCTCGTTACAGTTTTTAAAAAAGATTATAACATCATTTTTTTTGTTCTAGGTTATATCAGAAAAAAGTCACGTGTTTCTTTTTCAAACGTACATATTTTATTCAACTAATGTATCCCAAAATACATATTTGAAAATAAAACGCAGAACTTTTTTAGCATCTGCTCTGTGACGTCATTGTGTAACCGGTATCCTTGACATTGTAATTTGACATACAGGTAGGTAGAAGTTTTCACGAAAAATAAATCAATAAATCAAAACTGCCTCCCTCCGCTGGCTCAACGGAAAGCCTGGGGGGCTTAAAACGCTAAAAATCGGTTTTCGATACACGCGGTAGGCTTCTTTATTTGTTTGTTTTAGAGCAAAGCCTCATTGGGCAATCTACGGGAATGTAACCCCGAATTTTAGTGTTGTAAATCCGTAAACTTACCGCTATTCCACCGGGAGACACGCGGTGGGCAAAGCACAGAAAGCACATTGTACAGTGCTTAACAAACAAAAATTCGTCAATTGGTTGACAATTATCACTATGTATATCATGGCATTTAATAATGAAATAAGTTTTAGTTTCTTCACCTCTTAGCGTAAAATGGATATTTTTTTTTGAGATATTTCAATATAATTTATTTAATTCAAACCGGATATTTTTCATATCCTCTCTAATTAGAACATTCATGACTTTTTTGTGTATGTTACAGCAGTAATCACCAGCAAAATTTACATTTTCTCGTAACTTTAGATCACAAAAATCTTTTATATGTACTATAAATAATATAGGATCTAAAACAGATCCTCGTGGAACACTAGACAGAAGTGTGAGGGAAAAAGTATCGCTAAATAAAAAAGCTATGTAGGGCTGGCTACTGGACTTGAAAAAATAAACCGAACAAGATAGGGATGGAAGCTGACGTATAACTTGATCTGGCTAATGGTAGACTAAGTCGAATATAATCCCTACATTACTGACTTCTCTACTTTGTCTATCAAAAGCTTGGTGTTTGAGTAGAATCTCAGCTTTCATCATCATAACTTTCCTTTAGTTAACTTTAGAATACTACTTTTATGACTATTTTACAGTAGAGTAACATTTTACGATTGTAAATTCGGGTTCTATTTGTTGTTAGCCAGTAATGTAGATATTTTATTTTCCGTGTAAAGCAGCTTAGCCTGTTTTGTGATCATTAGCCGATTGAGTGATATGTCCACTTCCATCTCTATCCTGTTTGGTTCCTTTTTTTCAGCCCCCCTCCAGTGGCACAGCGGTATGTCTGCGGACTAACAACGCTAGAAACCGGGTTTCGATACCTGGTAGGCAGAGCACAGGTAGCTTATTGTGTAGCTTTGTGCCTAACTTCAAGCAAACAAATCATTTTTTCAAGTTTAATAGCCAGCCCTACATAGTTTTTTATTTAGCGATATTTTTCCTTATACTTGTTTTTTTACTCTTTTTTTTATAAGATGGCGTACGTGGGTTACTAGGTTATAGAGTGTAGCTGTATAGCTGAAAAGCGGCATATACACCGGAGTTAGAACGACTATGCCAGGTAGCTCTTCATATCTAGTTTCTGATGACATGTAGAGAAGAAAATCCAGATGACTTTTGTATTGCTTTAATACGGGCGTCCCTGTCATCATTACATAGCGAGTGCTAGCACATTCCTGCCAATCTGTAGTATAAGATTATCACTGTTCTTTGCATATAAATATCCCATTCTATTTTCTAACTAACTTTTAAACCACTGCGGGGGAATCGAACCCCGGATTTGTAAGTTGTAAGTCCTTAAACTTACTGCTGTCCCACCTGGGGACTATAATAGATGCAAAGTGAACATTATACTTTTTTCTTTTATGTATTTTTTTAGGTTTCATTTTATGTTTCTTACTCAGTTGTTATTTTTTCGGAATAATATTATCAGTTTTTGTTTGTTTTTTTACCTTAGGATTTCCGCTACTTTCTTGGTAGCAGTGTTCATGACTTGGGCGCGCCCTTAGACCTGTCATCAGCGCCACACTGTGGACTGAATAGTAGTGACGACCACCATAACGCTGGACGAGGGAGGTTGGAAAGGCCCCCCTCACCCCCACCCACATCAACACACGGGACCCGGGGGGCCAGCGGTACCTTCGGGGGTTCCAGGACCCCCACATAGCGTTCCAGCTCATTCTGTACATCCAGGTGGTCCAGCATATGGACACCTACCCTATCAAACCGCTGTAACTGGACCAAATAATCCAGTTCCACACCCTGGCCCTCTGTGCCCCACGGTATCCATGCCGGGACCAATGCCTCCACATCATCCTGGATCTGGGGTTGTTCCTCACCCCCCTGGCATGCCTACTCACAACATTCCTCATCCTATGCCCGATGGAAGACCTTTAGATCATGGGTAAGTAAACCCTAAACTTTGTTTATCTGTTAAAAAATCATAAGTAGGCCTCCAAAACACGTTTATATCTAAAAGACTAAGAAATGTGTGAGATAAGAAAAAAAAGAGGCATCAGAATTAACAATAAATATTACATTAAGTAACTTCACAGTTTACACGGATTATTTATTTAGCCCCTCAGTGGCACAGCGGTACGTCTGCGGACTTACAGCGCTAGAATCCGGGTTTCGATACCCGTGGTGGGCAGAGCACAGATAGCCCATTGTGTACCTTTGTTCATTCAAAAATCTCGCAGATGAACGTAAATTTCTACGAGATTATTTTACATAGACGAGAATATAACCAAAGAAGGTAATTCTAAATAATTTATGAACAATAACAAGTTTTTATTTATTTTCTATTGGCTGCATGCGCGCGCAGAGAGGGGGGATCGAATTCCCTAAATTGCACTTAAATATATATATATATATATACATACATAACATACTTAAGAGATGTAAAAAATACAGATTCCATCAAAATGCTCGTTTTTCAGTGAAAATTACAAAAACAATTCAGAGGGGAAATGACTCCCTAGTGTGGCTTAGCCATTCATTTCCTTTTCCCTCTAAAAGTGACACACCCATTATAGATTTCTGCCTGGCTCCTGGGCTCTATTGCACGATGCATGCCTTTCATAAGTGAAAGCATTTAAGAACAGGCGAAAACCGCGTTCGATCTTACGAAAACATGGGTCTTGTTATTTAACATCTTATATATATATATATATTGCGACCCGTGGTGTCTGTCCGAGTCTGTCTTCCGTTTGAAAAGCTGCGCATGCAGGCAAAGCTCAACATTCACTTTTGAAATGACGGGAGAACAGTCATGAATAATGTTGATGCCAAATTTTATTTCCCAAGCAGGATATTATACACTAAATTGTTAGGAATTAATCACACTAACATTCACATTTCAAACTGTGACGTAACTTAAATAATAAAAACGTACATTTACCGTATGTTATTGTTAAGCAGCTCTTAGCATGACTGAAATGCTGAACAATTACTTTTCAGGGTGGGCGGTATAAGTAACTCAGTGCTTCGGCTCTGAGTGAAACAGAGAGTGAAATAAAATTAACCTTTTAAATTCCATGAAATAATTTAAACTGATAGATTAACTTAAACTTTTCCCGTCACTGGGGACGGGTACTTTTGCTTGATAAACTTAAACTTTTCCCGTCACTGGGGACGGGTACTTTTGTTTGTATATAATAAGACACTTTTGCATAAACTTGTGTAGCCGATGGATACATCAGACTTTAGATTTTATTCCAAGACGAATAAAAAAAAGTACTTTAACCCTAAAGTTATCGGTGAGGTTCAAACATACCTGTTTTTGAAGAAAAAAAAATCTAAACTATTTATGCACCAAATAGTTTTTGTGGGTCCATGACTCTGTTGGTCCCTAATAACATGTGAGTGTTTGTTTGTAATTAAGCACAAAGCTACACAATGGGCTATATGTGCTGTGCCCACCACGGGTATAGAAACCCGGTTTCTAGCGTTGTAAGTCCGCAAACATACCGCTGTGCCACTGGGGGAAAATAACATATGAGATACAAAAAATAAATGCCGACAAAAATAACATCGATTTAATCCATCAATTTTTCTTTAGGTTTCGTGTGTATTTTACTTAGAAAATTAGTGACTTCATTGATTTTTTTTGTTGTTGTTGTTTTGGCGAGTTCTTTACATTGAGTGTTGTAACAGGTATAAACGTATTTACTCAATATTATGTAATATGTCTGATTTTAACCAATAGGCCTAAACTCTGTGATAAGTTTGTTTGTTTGTTTTTGAATTTCGCGCAAAGCTACACGAGGGCTATCTGCACTAGCCATCCCTAATTTAGCAGTGTAAGACTAGAGGGAAGGCAGCTAGTCATCACCACCCACCGCCAACTCTTGGGCTACTCTTTTTACCAACGAATAGTGGGATTGACCGTCACATTATAACGCCCCCACGGCTGAAAGGGCGAGCATGTTTGGTGTGAGAGTGATTCTCTGTGATAAGAATCACATTAATTGCAAATTTCTCTCCCCCTCCCTCTTTCCCCGCATTCTTTCCAATTTGTCCTTTGCGAATTCAAATTCAGAAGCGTGTAAACATAGCTTTTCAGATAAGAGAAATGTGAGAAGAAGAAAAAACTCCAATTAAACCTGATTTTTATCACAATTTTTAGGCCCTTTAGTGCCTCCAACTTTTAATTAGACTTTAATTTTGTAAGTGATCCAAGTTGCTCCATTTTTTTCAGCGAGGGTGTGCGATTTTCAGAAAAAAATAGTATGCACACTCATGATTTTATCGGAATGTGACGCATCATATTTCACACACTATATTAAATTACTTAGATCGACTTGATTAAAAAAAAAAAACTCTTATACCGTTGTGTAATTTCTTTAAAATCAGGAAGTAGAAATGTCCACAAATTTTTCAATTCATTAGTTTATTTAATGTCAAATTCGAGGCCTACTTTCTTCTGGCGTGTGTTAGTGGGCAAGAAATATCTTTCTGTTCTTTCGATTGACAATATTGTAAAGTACAAGGCAGGCAACAGCTTAACTGGCAGCGCCCCCTATTTACACTGGATCCTCCGAGTATTTGACGCCTTAGGCAGCCGCCAGTGTCGTCTATCCTTAACGCTAGGCCTAGTAAAAATACTTGTAAATTAACAGGATACAACCCATTGAATAAAGAAGTAGAAGATCGTTATACACGAGGGATTTTAAACGGACGTGACTCCTAGAAAATTGAAAATGACTATAAAAATAATCAAAAAATGCAGAGAAACCAAGTTGCAATGTAGTTACGTGGTTCAATGAACTCCAGCACAATTAAATTTCACCTGAAGAGGTAGATGTTAGAAATCCCATGCGTTTACTGTAAGAAACTTAATCACACAGGCGCTGAATAGTTTGTAACTTATGAAAGTTTACTTTCGTGGATGGTTTCCATAGTAACCTCACCCCACCAGGAACTAAAAAGAATTAAAAATATAAAACGCTATAGTGAGGTATTTCGGCGACAAAAAAAAACGGGGGGGGGGGTGTCAAACAATATATTTTTCATTGATTCAATGAAAGAGCCAGTCGACATAGAGTTATCCTTATGAATGCGTTTTCAGCTGCATACGCCTCCTGTAGCACTGTTTTTCTTCTTTTTTAGTTTTCTCAGTAAAATAAAATGGGCAATATTAGAGCTCGTATCAAATAATGAAGTGGTAAAAATATCCCTTACGTACTTTTGTTATGGTTAGAACCTTTTGCATTTATTAGAAGGCTTAAATTATTTCTTTGTTTTTCTCTAATCGCAAACATGAATAATGGGCTAACTGCAGGGATCAAACCAAAAATGTTAAGTGTTGTAAGCCCTTAATCTTTACACTGAGTCACCGGGGCGAGGAGGGGGGCGCAAAAGCTTAACTTTGATACACTACTTAGGTTCATCGTATCTGTCTTAAAATTAATAACGATGAAAATTAGTATCTTCTGTTATAGACTCCCCTAGCGAATATGTAATGAACTATTAAAACTGCAGTTTTGGGGGGAAAAATAAATAAAACGACTTAAATTCATTAGGTTTTATAACACCCTTAACTTGATACTATGTAATATTTATTTTATAGTGGTACATACGTGTGTAAGCAATTCATATTCAAATATGAGGTCACTTACTTCCCTACTTCGCGCCCCCTAGTGCCACAGCGGCATGTCTATGGACTTACTACGCTAGAAGCCGGTTTTCGATACACGTGGTGGGCAGAGCACAGATAGTCCATTGTGTGGCCTGTCATGGCTAGGTGGTTAGGGCGCTCTACTCACAATCTGAGGGTCGCGGGTTCGAATCCCCGTTCCACCAAACACGCTCGCCTTTCAGTCTTGGGGGCGTTATAATGTGACGGTCAATCCCACTATTCGTTGGTAAAAGAATAGCCCAAGAGTTGGCGATGGGTGGTGATGACTAGCTGTCTTCCCTCAAGTCTTACACTGCTAAATTAGGGACGGCTAGCGCAGATAGCCCTTGTGTAGCTTTGCGCGAAATTCAAAACAAACCAAACCGTACTTCGCAACTCGACAATAGATCTGGTAGCACAATTCTAAATTTATCCGTCAGATTTTCTTGTTGTTTTAAGTTTTTACGTATATGCGATTTTGGCCTTTGCAATAGTATAATTTGCAAATTTTCCATCTGTGTGACCCCCCCCCCCCATTGGCACAGCGGTATGTCTGCGGACTTACAACACTAGAAACCGGGTTTCGATACTCATGGTGGGCAGAGCACAGATAGCCCATTGGTTGTTGGAACGTTTAGTTTATCGCGACGAATGTGTATCAGGATTAGTGCGTGCAAACTTTTCAAATCGTACTTGACCATCCTGCCTGTACCACCAGTGGATCGTGTCCATATAGCATATGAGATGTGTATAAGTTATAAGTTTGTTGTTGTTAATTGTTTGTTTGTAACTAAGCACAAATCTACACAATGGGCTAGCTGTGCTCTGTCCACCACGGGTATCGAAACCCGGTGTCTAGCGTTATAAGTCCGCAGACATACCGCTGTGCCACTGGTGGGTACTGTTGTTAATTAACCAACTTTTAACTACAGGGGAAAAAGCTCAAATGGCCAGTTTCTGATAAATATTACTTACCCTAGGTTGGAATTTTAAAATATTTTACGGAGATTGTGAGGGTAATTAACACAAGTACACTTTTTAAAATTTAACTCATTTCTACAAAATGCAAGTAGGTAAATGCGAAAGTGGTTCCATCTGTAGTTTACTTCAAAAATTATTTAGCATGTATGGCTTTAAAGTCGAAAACAGTTTCGAATTCATCCAGATTTATAATTTTTGGACAAAAGGGTGTATGTAAAAAAAGGTAAATCAGATATATCCATCTAGCTGACATTGTCGTGGTGCGCATGTCACTTGAACTAAATTATCATTTACGTAGCTTGCTGATTCACGACTTCTTCTGAGTGTAAGTAAAGGTAATTCAAATACAATAATGATAAATAATCGGAGTTAGAAATAAATTAAAAAAACAGTATTGCGTTATTAATACTTACCCTAAAAAGTTGACCCGATGATACGTGAATACAATAAATAATAACTAACTTAATGTAATTCACACCATAACAGTAGTTGTTTTTAAAAGTTGATGATATATATATATATAGAGAGAGAGAGCCTAGACCACTTCTACGTTTATCATATCCCAGCCAGCCTCTTGAGTCCTAGTATTATGTGATAGGCCTCTTTGGCGCTCGATACTACCTATGTGTAACTGATATATTTCAGCCTATCCTTCTTTATGTTTACTTATAAGTTCTTATAATAGATAATATAAAATACAGTATGAGTAGTGTGCTTCGCGACGGTAAATATAATGTTATCAGTTTGCTACTTTTATTATGTATCAAATGTGTTCAAGTTTCGTGCAAAGTCGGCCTAAAGATGAATGAAATTGATCGTAATAAACTGCTTCAAAGAAAGAGTATCAGACATTCTTTTTTAACGGCCATATTGAGCATTTCCGATGACACCTAAAAAGTACGTATATAAAATTGTTACACTAGATGGCAGCACAAACAAAATTAAACGTGTTTTTCTCACTTCATTAACATACTTATTTCCTCTGTTATATGGCCATGTTATATGTATTAAGTATTAAAGACTTTGAGGAACCCCCCTCCAGTAAGTATCAGCAGTAAATCTCTGAACTTATGGCACTAAAAATCGGGTTTCGATACCAATGATGGGCACAGCACAAATAGCCCATTGTGTAGCTTTGCGCTTAACAACAAACAAATACAATTTGAGATTAACCAGTAGACACACACACACACACAGTATGAAAGAAACTAACAAACAAACTGATCCCCGGTGGGACAGCGGTAAGTTTTCGGATTTACAATGCTAAAATCAGGGGTTCAAGAAAACACACACAAAAACCAATTTTTATAATTCCCTTAGGTTATTACAACGAGAGTAAATGTCAGTTTGTAACGTTAGTCTTTATGTATTTAGTGTGTGTACAGATAGATGGATATATGATTTTATAGAAAAAAACGTTTTAGGCCCGGCATGGCCAGGTGATTGGGGGCGCTCGACTCGCAATCTGCGGGTTCGAATCTCCACCCACCAAACATGCTTGACTTGGAGGCGTTATATTGTGACGTTCAGTCCCACTATTCGTTGGTAAAAGAGTATCCCAAGAATTAGCGGCGGTGGTGACTAGCTTTCACTGCTAAATTAGGGACGGTTATCGTAGATAGCCCTCGTGTAGCTTTGCGCGATATTCAAACTAAACTTTTTATTGTCAATTTTGAAAGTTAAAACTTCAAGAGATCACCAACACAAATCAACAATCTACTAAATACACTTTCGCACAGGCACCAAAAACACACACCCCAACTCAAGACACGCCTAAACAAACGAAGAACACACAAATGTTCAAACCCGACAAAATGAAACAATAAGCAAAATAACAGAAGCAGCCTAACATATATTTTATGAATTCCTATTACAATACAGAAACCAAAACCAAGCTGACAGCGCCACACTAATCATTAAAATAGCTATAGAATACCTAACACCATTACTACCACAGATCATGCAGTTACTGGTACTTCCACAAACATTACAGAACGCAACTACACAGCTAAAATAATATTCAGAAAGATGCATAACCTGACAACATAAAATGGACATAGCCCTGAAAAGGGGAAGCTGAAATAGAAAGTGATAGACATCCAAACGAGCTTACAGTAGAGAACATCAAACAAGAACAGTTCAGGAGGGAGGAAGAGGTCTACTTGTATCTGATCCTCCCAGGTCGCCAAGACCTAAATGATTGGTTGATTTAAAAGTCACGTGATAAAGTATTCTTTGGTATACGAGCAACAGTATCGAAAATGTAAAAATCACAACTGACTTATTAGGTTTTAATCGATATATTGTACGTATACACCTTATATTTGTGAATAAATCTTTCTAACTTTATTTTATGTAGAAAGTGTAATTTGGAGCTCCCAACTTCTCTTACCTAGCTAGCTACCTTAATTTTAATCTATCAAAAAATGTGTATTTCTATTTTTTAGTTTGACCCTTTGATACAGTTTGGGATCATGGTCCTCCCCAATCGGTTTATTAATTGTTTGTTTTAGCGCAGAGCTACACGATAGGCTATTTGCGGTCTGTCCACAGTGGGGAATCGAACCACGAATTTTAACTTTTTAATGCCCTTAATGGCACAGTGATATATCTGCGAACTTATGCCGCTACAAACCGGGTTTCGATACCCGTGGTGGGCAGAGCACAAATAGCCCTTTGTTTAACTTTGTGCCTGATAAATAACAACAGCGTTTTAATCGATATATCAATAAATATTATATTTAATAAAATTGTAAGTGTAGCACATTATTTACGTACGAGTGATGGATCCAAGTGTAATTAAGGTTAGTTAAGTATACAGGTGTGCCGTATGTAAGTAAAAATTCTGCTAACGCTGTTGTAGGTAGGAAAGGAGAAAATAATTTAAACGAGACATGGAACGGTAAAACCTGTAGATTGATACTCGCGCACGTTCAACGAAAGCGTGTAGTAACTGTAGTTCCTATTTTTTGTTTAATGTCTTCTTCGTGGGTCGGTGGTAAGTTCACAACGCTATAATCCGCATTTCATATGTCCGTAGTGAAGATAGTGTAACTTTGCGATAAAACAAACGATAACTATCTTATTCTTTTAATTCGAGAAATCGGAGAGTTTTACAAGCGTTGAAATGTTTTTCTTCCTTAAAAACACTGTCGTAGCCGGGGGGGGGGGGGGTATGCGGCCATGCATCCCCTTTTCGCTTCTATTTTTATTTTTCTACCAGGAAATAATAAAGTTTAAATATTATAAAATAAATAGAAATATGCAATATGAATGTTAA
>NW_013666305.1:111110-127077 GCF_000517525.1 Limulus polyphemus
TTTCGTACTTACTATTTTATTTTACTACAGGAAATAGTAAAGTTTAATATTATAAAATAATAGAAATTATATGCAATATGATATAAACCCCCCCCCCATTCAAATTCCTAGATACGCCACTGCTTATAAGTAGACTATTAATGACGTCCACGTGTTAGAGCATTATTTTTTTAGTATCGAACGGTGAAAGAGAACCACATCTCCTGATGAGAACGACCTGTCCTTCACATTGAAATAATCACAATGATACAGTATTTTTTTTTACTTATTTCCTGGACTGTTCGCATAACACCTTCCGACACGTCACCCTTTTCCTCGTGTAGGAAGTACACGTCCTGTGTCTAGCCAGGGTTATCTAACCATACACTGGTTAGAAGAGCAAGTGAACTTTCTGAACCACCTGTTACTCATAGTAGTTATAACACGTGCTTATTTATTGAAATTTTAAATTGAAAGCTAGCCTCGAAAGAGGTTTTCTACATGAGTGGTGTTGACTGTTGTGTGTGCGAAGTTAACAGATTTTATATCATCATTACCATACTGAAATGAGATATGGCTGTGTATCTGACCCAGTGGTGTACGTGGGCCTATGAAAGCCCTGGAAAAAGAATATTTTCCCCCTTCCCAACAGTTCGATTCTACTAATGTTACATAAATAAAATAATACACTAAATTATAGATAATAATAAATATTACCTTCTTCATCCCTCGGTGGGCCAGTGGTAACTTTATGAACTGTTTCCCACCCCTTTTCTCGTAATATTATGGTGTGGAGAGGGGCCTTTAGTTGTTGACTCGTGAGGGGTCTCAAAGATTGCGTAGCCGACCTTTTTTACATGTGGATCTTTCACAACACCCTTGGGTCCCAAAAATGTTAATTTTATGTATATAGTAAGTTGAGATTGGGTATCGTAAAACGGACCCCTGGGCAAAAAAACAACTTTCATATATCTCGTAAGTATATCTTTTTTTATGTGTTGGGTCAGGTTGGAACCTTGTACGTACCCCACTGATCTCAACTTTTGTGTGTTTCAAAACAACCACACATTTGGTACCAAATTTAACACAATATATTTCTCCAAAAAATATAATACACTGTTCTGACTACCCCCATCCGTGTTTTTGTTCCCCGGTGCATCAGCGATAAGTTTACAAATTTACGATATTTAAATACGGGATTCTATTCCTGCAGTGTAACTTTCCACTAAAAGCCATCAACTACAATCCACGTGTGATACATGTAAATACTAATACCCCTTTTCTTGGACAGGACGTCGTTCAATACATTTCTGACTTTAAGATTAAGTTACTTATTGAATACATTAAGGTTGAATTACTGACTACGTAGATCAAATGTCAAAATTAATAACCATGTGTGTCGGATATCATTATTAAACAACTGACTACAGAGGTAACATTTCAGTATGGAATAACTAGCTTCCTTTGTCAGATGTCACGATTAAATTACTGATTGTGCCCCCTAATGACACAGCGGTAAGTCTGAAGGCTTATAATGCTAAAAACCGGGCTTTGATACCCGTGTTGGGCACAGCAGCAGATAGCTCATTGTGTAGCTTTACCCTTAATTACAAACAAACAAACAAATTACTGATTGTACCCCTAGTTACGCAGCGGTATGTCTGAAGGCTTATAATGCTAAAAACCGGGCTTTGATACCCGTGGTGGGCACAGCAGCAGATAGCTCATTGTGTAGCTTTACCCTTAATTACAGACAAATTACTGATTGTGTAAGTCAGATATTAATATGTAATTTTTGCTATGTAGGTTTTGTTTCAAGATTAAAAGTAAAAACTGCGTTAGATTTCAGTATTAACATACTCACTTACAGATTAACTGTTTAAATGCTTCATTTCAATAATAAAAGGGAGGTTCACTTTTGTTGGATTATTTGATGTGTATAAATACATGTGAACTGTTCTGCACTAAATTTTTATGTCATATTGATTATTGGACTTGATCTGTATATTCCCTAAATGTAAATAATCAGTAGAAACTCAATAGAATCAACAGTAACTTACAGAACCCTACTTAAAGGTCAAGGTCATTTTAAAGATTAGCATACATGTGCACGTCATGGTTTTCACTGAATAACTAATTGTTTTTGTAGCGTTTATAAAATCAATATTTGAGATGGAAATTATATACCGAGTTAATCATACGCTTCATCCTATAAATCTTATTAATGGCGTGATGTTTTCGTTATGTAGATTTTCGTACAACTGTAAAAAATGTCACTGTGTCTAATATTTTTCGGGCAACGTTTATTAGCAAAGAACAACTAGTTTTAATTCCCCTCCCTTTTCACTGACAAAATGGTTCATCCCATCAGCCCATGTATAGTCCTACTGTTACTACGCCAGGCCAAGCACGCGCTAGAACTAGAATCCGTCAGGTGTAGTAAGGTTGGAAAGTGTGTTATTAGACTGCTTCGAACGCGAAATGTGCAGTGTCTTGACTAAGGCCTATTTTAGAACAAACCTTGTATCAGCATTCCATTTTCCGTCTTCACTCTCGAGATGAATAAAACTATATTTCTAAGCCAATCGGCGTAGTCGCGAAGACTTGATAGTGATATCGTGTGTGGTATTATTTTGAAGTATCGAAAATCGTACGGAATGCTAGCTTTCTGTTTTAAAGTTTAAATTGTAACCAATTTCACTTTCTTCTTATAGTTACGTGACCTGTTAGATTTTTCAAAACGGTCCTAATCATACGGTGCGGTGCGTACGACGAGTTGTTGTGTTGTAGCAGAGCGTTGTGGAATGATGGTACTGTTAAAGTTTTAACTTTCAAGTTAAATTCAGTGGAGCTTAAGTACATAATTTAAAGTAGATTGTGACACAAAATGTTCATTCCCTTTCGTCATAAAATTATAAGAAAAAGAACAGAAGTTGTCAAAAAAAGTTTGGAAAACTTTTACGTTTTCGACATTTGATAATTTTTTTTATATTTATATATATAAAAAAAAAAAAAACGAAGAACGAGGTCAACAGGAAATCGTAATCATTTGATTTAGTTAAACTGTACATCAAACTCAAAGTTGATTCTCTGAAATATGTTGTTTTGAATCATTTTCTTACCATACTGTTGAGACCAAACCTTCTGTAACCTGTGGATATTCAAAACCAATGAAGCCTATGTTCAATCAGCCACTGTCAGAGGGTCCACCTGGTGACCCTTTTTATTCTTCACCATTTTCTTCGTATTTCAGGCGACACACTCCATATTTTGGACAGCCAGATTATAGAATATATGAAATGAATAAGAGACTACAACTACGAACTGAAGTAAGTATTTTTAAAAGTTCTACACCTCACAAAACCACTAAATTATTGATTAGAATACTATTAACTATCTAATTCTGAGTAATTGCGTACGATATATATGTACCGACATCTAATGTCTAAATTGCCCAAATATTCTGTGTTAGTTTTTTTTTAAAGAGTTCCTGCAGTTAATATAGATTGAAGTATAAAATGCATTTGTAAGCAAGTGAATAACCATTGTTTGAACAAGTTAATTTACTACCAATATTATATATTAATGATAACAAGACAGCAGTGGCTCATTCTGTTGGATTTATGCTAATTATTCCTATGCTATTAGGTTAGATGTCTGTTTGAATTGTTTTTGATACTGAGGTGACTTGTTAACTGATTACTTTCAACGTAATAAATTATAGTGTTAACAATTTATGCATGTAAAGTTCCTTTATATCTGTTTCTCAATTATGATATATCTTTTTTAACTTGCTATCAGAATCACACTGTGTTTATATAAAACTTTTCATATATTATCGGTAAACCTGTTTTGTATTCAAAATATATTCTGAAGTGTTAACATTTCCTGTTTTATAATGTTCTCAATTTGAGTTTTAACGGATAAATTGTACTTCTAAACACGCCATTTACCTTAACAGTTGATCATGATAGGTATTGTAAAAGTTAATTAAAAGTTTAATTTCTGCAAGGTATCGTAAGATGCGTGCGTAAGTAGTACTGTATTTAATAACAAAGTTTATTGTTTTCTACTTTTGTTTTTAATAATAATAATAATAATTCAAAAAAAGAGCAAGGTGGCAGAAGACCCCCCCCTCAGTTCATGTGGTCAGGTCAGTCACCTCTAAATTTTGAGTCTGTATAAGTGTTCATATCCACCTGCCTATCCAATAATACTAAAAGAATGTAAACTAACACTAAATATTAGGTAATTGGGTAAACCATTCTAAACATTTATAACTAAATCAAAAATAGATATTTGTCAAGGGACAAGTTTCAACGTACTTGTAGGCTTTCAAAACTCAAGTTTATTAGCCATAATGTTCAAATTTATATTTTGAATTATTTTGTTCCACCACTGTAACAGAAAATGCAAAAGTAATGTCCAAACTTCTGACTCTTTGAACACCTTGACATGAGCCCCCCCCCCCATCTATTCTTCTGCACCAAAAGAATACAAGTTTTTAAAAATAAGTATATCCTAATAACTTGCCTAACTCAAACTAGGTACCAGCATTTAGTGCTAAGCTTGTGTTTGATTTCATTATCTGTGTAATTGATATATTCCGTATAACACTAACCTCGAGATGTTAAGAAATTGGGACTGAAGTCGTAATCGGACTATTATCCATCCTCGTTAAAATAATGCTTAACAAGCTTGTAGAAATAAGGTTTGGCTAGTCAAGGGTACTTCACACAGAAAGTTAACAATACTCTATGTTGTAACAGGAGCTGTGTGCAAAACTGAAGAAGGTACATGTAACAGGTACTGTTAATAATATAAGTGGTGAGGCTACAAAAGCAAAACTCCAGATGTGATGTTAAGCATTTCAGGTTGTTCTATTGGAGGTAGGCAGTAGTTGAGTACAGATATTGTCAACAAACTTGATGTAAGTGGATGTTCCCTGTATAGTGAGATGTACATCAGCAAAAAAAAAAAATTGTCAGTGGATGTATTCTGCTGAGCCTTGGTAATAAAACCAAAAGTTGAAATGTGTGTTCTTTTACAAGTGAATTCAATTAGAATTGTTTATCAATGATAGTGAAGCATGGCTGGGAATTGGTACAAATTTGGAGCTGTGTCTTATCCATTGGTGTATATGATGTTCACAAAATCTGTCACCCTTACTTCCTACAAGTTTAGGCAGATTTCGGATCCATTATGCCATTCTTGCAGGAATGCAACTGAATAGATGGGTATTCATTTTACAGAAACTTTGTGATCCCAAACATACAACAAATGTGGTGAAACCAGATCTTGATGGTAAAGAGGCAGATGAAACCCAATTATGGCTTGTCCAATTGACCTGAATAAGGGCACAACATGGATAGTCTTGAAACTGTATGGGCTTATGTAAAAACTAAGAGTCTAAAGGTGACCAAAGAAATTGGCTGAATTCTGTGGAGTAATACAGGACATTAGGAATAATATTCAACAATTGTACATTGATAAACTGTATGGTAACATAAAAGATGTAATGCTCTGTGTACAGCAAAGGGCTTGCATACAAAATAGTAGCATTGCACAACTTGTTTACTTCTGTTTGTATTTTCAATAATAATAATAATGGTACAAAATGTTATTTATTTGCCATTACTCATTGTTTGTGACTTTTGAATGTGTCCTGTTCTAACACAATTACACATTTCTGAAACCCAGGAGAACTGGAAGACATTTCCAGTAGGGGTTACCTATATCTCCGGTAAACATGATGATCACAAGAGTAGTTTTGTTGTAACAGTTACTAGTTTCTGAAACTCAGGAAAATTGGAAATCATTCCAAATAGGCTTACCTATATATCTGGTAACCTGCTGCTAATACCGTTTGAGAACTTGTATGTTGTTGTTGGGTTTGGAAACTGTTGGGCAAGTAATTGTGTAATATTGAAACAATAGTTATATCATCTGTTATGAAATTTATATTTCTAAGTTGTGTCAGTCCTTGAAGACTCGTGTTAAAGTCTACTTAAGAACACTTTCATTGCAAGTGTATCTAGGAAAGGGTAAAGGATTTTTTTTTTCTTGATACTTTTAATGAATGAATATTTATTAGAATATTCAAAACTGACATGCTTATACCTCTGGTATTTCTACCTGTATTGGGGATGTTTAAGTACTACAGAATAACTTGAATCGGGTGGTTATTTTTGGACAGATATTTGGCAAATGGTCTTTAGCTGTATTAAGTGCAAAAATAGATGGAACCCACTTGGTGACATGTTTTAAGACGAGGACTTTGACATAGTACACGAATCACTCAAACCATTGAGACATCACTCTGTTTCTAGCAGTAAAATTAATAAAATTTTAGGAAGTATTTATAGACAAAACAGATTATCATCTCCCTAATAGAACTGGTTAGTTAGGGTACACTTTCAATACTTTGTAAATTTTGACCTCCTTATCAAAGAAAGGATATTGACTAAGTTGAAATAGTTCAGGGGAAGGCTATTAGGATGATTCCAGTGATTGAAGGGTTATCTCATAGGGATAGGATGAGATCTCTTGATCCCCCCCCTGAAAAAGAAGGTTAAGAGGTGATCTTATTGAAGTTTGCAAGAATATATGGGGATAAATAGATAAAACTCACTGATTTCTTTATACTCTGAATGCAATAGGATACAAATTTAAGATTTTGAAAAGATGCAATCTTCAGTTGATTTTTTTTTCTCGCTCTCTCTCTAATGTAGTGAGTGATTTATGGAATAAATTACCATCGGATGTAATGGAGGTTATCATTTTACAGGTTTAAGTAGGAAATCTGATTTCTTGAAAAATGAAGGGTGGGTTTAAATTATTATTATTCTCAGGGGGTGGGTGTGCAAGAACAATCTTAAAAGATCAAATGGTCTATTGTTTTCTGGATGTTGTGCTGTGATCTTTCTCGCATCTTATTAGTGCTTTCAGAGCTCGTTGATTAGTGGAACTTACTTATCAAAACTTGTGGTTCTAATGATCAAAAATAGTTGTAATTGGAAATATTATAAAATCTGCATTATGGTCAGTACAAGTTTTTATGACTACATTTTTCTAGTTAGTTTGGTAAATGATATTAATTATGTTTAGTGTTCTTTTTTTTTCTCATCTTTCTATATTGCTTGTGTTGTTCAGAAATTAATGGCATTTAAAAAAATGGATTAAATACAATAATTTTACTTTTTAATAAAAACGTGATTAGTCCCTTACTAACTCTAGATTTGATAGTTAGTTTATAACTACCAAATCAATAACAGTGCTTAAACTGACACCAGTATACTACTACATAACACACAAAAAAATCCCAAACAGTGAGTAGCCTGAGACAACCCTTAAAAAGAAAGTTTTACCAACGAGTCTAGAAAGATTTTTTTTTTTATTGTTCCAGTATTTTATTTTGATGTAGTTCAGAAGTGAGCAGTCATTTATGTGCTTGTTTATTTATTAACTTTTTTTTTTTTTTATGAATCAGTTGACCTTTGCATCATTTTATACAAGCTTCAGTTTATTTTAACAGGATAGTGACAATCTGTGGTGGGATACGTTTGCCACAGAATTCTTTGAAGATGATGCAACGCTAACACTGACTTTCTGTTTGGAAGATGGACCAAAGCGGTACAGTAAGTTGAATCCAATTCATGTAATGTACCATGTTGTATAAGGTTTCCAAGATGTATGCAAAGCAGAACTTTGAAGTATGGTTTCCGTATTAACACGCAAAATCTTCCTGTAGTGTGTAGATGCTGAATGAAGTGTTTTACATTAATTCTGGTAGGGATAATTACACAAATACTCTGTTTTGTAGAAGAGAACATTTCATAAAGTGATAGTAAGACCAGTATAATCATCTAACATAAAATGATTTTAAGTAAATTAATGTTTTTTGTTGTTTTGTTTTTTTTAAGAGCAACCAAGTGAGAAGATAGAATGAAAAAATAAATAGAATTGTATGAATCTACCATATGACACTGTGCCTTATTAACAAAATCACCATGTTTCACATGTGAAACTTCCTTGTTCTATATGGTGTTTAAAAAAAAAATGTACTCCTTCTCTTCAGCCAATTGTAGGATGTTCTATCTAAATATTCATTTTGTGAAATAAAAAATCTTGCTCTGTTTTTCCAGCAATAGGCCGTACTCTCATTCCTCGCTACTTCAGAAGTATATTTGAAGGTGGAGTAACAGACTTGTACTTTCATCTGAAGCATCCCAAGGAATCCTTCCACAACACAACCATCTCTCTAGACTGTGATCAGTGCTTTATGATCACCCATCATGGGAAGCCTGTGTATAATAAAGTAAGTGTAAGGTCAACCATCTGATGAAACTCAAATCCAAAAAAAAGCAAGTGTTAGTGGGCTATCACATGAAGCTCGTTTACAGTAATGCAAGCTTTGGGTGGGCTATCGTGCAAGTTTAAGGAATAATAATAATAACACATTTTTGATCAGCTAACGTTAAAAACAAATAAAACTGTATTTAGTAAAATAACTGTCATCCATCACCAAAAAAAAAAACAAGTACTAGATTTACTATCATAGATAACTTGTGTTCAATTAAGTAGTACATTGATTTAATGATTAATTAAAACTTTTTGCACTTACACTTGCAGACATATGCATAATTATATTTTGATTAGAAGATTCCCAAAAGAAAACCTAAAAAAAAACAAGAGCCACTTCAATGATTAACTTGGTAGAACTTTCAATGACTTTCATAAATACTTATGAAATTGTTTACCCTAATATATTAATTATTTGTTATTTACTAAAATCCCAGTCCAATTTGGTGTCCAAAAGAGTTTGTGTAGTAACAGTGTAACATCATATTGTCAATTATGAAATGTATGGTGTGATAATTTTTAACTTTTGCTCATACAGTCTTAAAGACTAAAATTTTTTAATTGGAACTAAATTAATAAGTTTTTCATCATGGCAATGACTTTCCTAAAAGTTAGGCTAAGCTGTGATCCTTTGATTTTGTATTAGTAGGAAAAACCCCACTAGTTTATTGGTTACGTTGGTAAAGGTTTAGTCAAGAACAATAATATTTCTGCTATGTGTTCCAATTCAATTTCTTTAACGTATCACCATTCCTCAGTTAAAATATTAATTTTTAGGTGTTGATTCTGCCATATGTTAGTTTGAATTAGTTTTATCACCAATAAACTTTTAGATGCTGAGGTATTAACATGATGGATGTTTGTCTACTTTAGTTCTTAACTTGTCATAGTCTTGCATGGTGGCTGTAGGTTTTTAATAACTTCAGAAGTTACATTTTAAGCATGAAGTAACAGACTTGATAATTTAAAATATATTTCTGTAAAATTGAATCAGCAAATGTAAATAATGACAATTATTCACATGACATCCAATCAGTTAGTACACTCATGATGTTAGTATGTAATATATATTATATTCTTCCCATATACATATCTTTATATCCACCTGCCTGTAACTTCATACAGTAAAATCTCATGCACCATAAACAAACTTTATTCCAGCAATGTGGTGCTTACATGATTTAAAGAAATCAAGCAAGATAAATACAAAAAAATAAATAACAAAATTGGGAATTTAAAAACCTGCAAATAGGTATCATAAAGGGTAAGGAAAACAAGGCTGGAGATATTGTACACATCATCTATTCAAACTACAAACCCCAGTTTTGGCTCTATGCTGTTACCTATAATTACATTTGGTGGAGTCAAAATAGGAATTTGTAGTTTGAGTAGATAATGTCTACAATGTATCCCGTCTCATTTGCTTCTCTTTATGCTTAACTTTGGGCAAAGGATTGCTTGATAACATAGATAACATTATACATTGTAATGATGATAAATATGGCTAGTAATTAGCTGATACGGTTCATGATGAATTACTGTAACTATTGACTATTTGATCGACTTAGTTTGAGATGTCAAATGTTAAGCAGCAGCTGGAGATTGTCATGGAGATTTGTTTATAAATATAATGAGCATTTATAGTTTGTGTAACTAAATTTTCTTTATAAAATATATAGTAACGGGTAAATATATGCCTAGGCTAAGACACAACCCCAATTTGGTTCATATAAAATTTTACCAGTAGAAAAGCAGCTTTTTTAAATAAAACATATATGCCTAAAACATCACTTTAAATAAACCTTCGTTTCTTTTAAAGTAATTATTCTACAAATGTGTGTAATAAAATACTTGATATTATGTGTATTGATGTTTATTTACTCTTTCACTTTATACATAATATAAGGGTTGGCTCCCTAAAGACACCAATTGTATAGTGTACAAAGCATTGAGTATCTACATGTTACAATCACCTAATGTTCATCTATTAATGGTTGATAATTCCTGTTTCACCCTGTACTTAAGATTTATAAAGGAATACTAGATATTTGTAAGAAAGCTAACTTTAAAGGGTAATTATAACCTCATTTACACTAACTTGTGTAAAATATATAAGAAACAAATAAAAACTTTTTATGTTCCTCTACGACCTTTGCAGTACCTCATTTAGTATTCTACAAAAGGTTTGGGTGCAATATACCAAGCTTTTTTTTGTTGTAGGTTGGCAAGAGAATTATAAACGGGCCGTTTTGAGCAGATTTTCTATTCCTTGTAAGTCTAACATACAGGCTTTTTTTTGTGTGCATTTTTGTATGTGTACAGCCTTGGCAATCAATAATAAAGGTTTTAAAGTGTTGTTTGAACTGAGTCTTTACTGTTTAAAGTGCTTATTGCTCTAACATTCTATTAGGGTTTTGTGCAATTTCTTGCAATCCCTGTTACAAACTACTATTGTGGTTCATGATAAGAACCAGATTGCTCTGCCAGATGATATGCTGGCAAACAAAATGTATGCTTTTACAGTATTGTGACTGTTTTTTTGTCTTTGTTTTCATGAAGTTCTTATCGCTAGGTTACAGAGCATATTTTAATGTTTTATTGGTAAATTTAACAATTCTTTAAGAATGAAGTAAAATGTGTTTGTGAAAATTTAATCTTGGTCTGTGATTTATGAAATTGAACTTTACTAGGTTTTTCTTGTAATTAGTAAATTGTTATATAATTTTTTTTTCCCCATAATTACTTACAATTTAGTTTAAAACATACTTTGTTATTTAAAAAAAAAAAACAATTTGGGTATTCAAATGTTTAATTAATTTCAATAATTAATATAATTTATATATTAGATACAGTGAATAGAACCAAACCAGCAGCTTGTGTTTGTTCTTGTGTGACAAAGTATTAACATTTATTTGATTCAGAATAATACTCCTTTAAAAAAAAATTCTGTTGGTTAACATCTAAGAAAACTAATACTGTCACATGCATGAATATATAGCAGTAATTGGTTATCTTAAGTGGTTTTGTAAGTAAAGTAAAAAAAAACTATGTATGTAAAGCTTTAATATACATAGTTTGATCTTGGCTATTTTTATTTAATAAACTTAATTTTTTACTGCAGTTTTGGTTTTGTATACCTCTTAACATTTTCCTACTAAACAATTTAAGGTACTCTAGAAATGCGTAAATATTTGGATTTTGTTTTTCAGGGTCTAGTTGGTGGCCAGTACCCTAACGATCCCATGAAAGAACAGTATGCTAAAGATAATGCTATTGTGGTAAGTATATTCAGTGAATAACTTTGTATTCATCCATTTACGTATAAGAAAGTTCCAGAAACTGGTATACCTGATTTGATTATATTTGTACCATATGTTTATTATGTATAGTTTTGTTAATGTCAAATTTTATTCTTTGTTTTTTTGCCTCTAGATTCTTCAGCTTAGCCATTGTAAAGAGCCATTGGCCACAAAAGATTTAAATAGATCTGTGATTTAAAAATCAATAAACAAGTAAATAAACTAGAATTAAGTTTCTTCCATTCTGTTTGCTAAGCCTAATGACAGTTCCTTGTGAGGAATGATTTCCATTTCTAGAATATTAGTGTAGTGATTAACTTTTTTTTTTAAATTTTATTTATTAATTTTAGCAAGTTTCTCAAGCTTCGGTCTTTTTCAACTTTCATTAAGTAGAAATCCTGCGTCATAGGATAAATGAAGTTCTATTTGTTGCTTGTGTACAATAAGAAACGTAGATGTTGTCATATAGAATTATTAAAAGATGGCAAAAAGTACCAATTGGAGTGGTAGAGAAAGTGTTAATACACTTTTATCTGTTTGTTTGGTTCTTTTATTTGCAGGAAAATAAAATAAAATTACTAATGTTATTACAGTGGTTTTGGTTTGGGAAACTCCAGTAGCTCAGAATTACTGTTGAACTGAAAATTATACCAGTGTAATTTTATCTATCAATATCAACAAAACACTCACTGTATTGAATTTCTGCTGAAATTGCCTCTCGTGTTTCTCAATAGGACGTTAATATTAAAATACAAAGAGTAAACACAGTAAAACAGTGCCAGAATATCTGGTGTTGGAAATTTTTCAGCATTGATATTTATTTTGATGAATTAAATAAAAAAAATTATGTCAAACGTTTATCTGGAGCACAGAAATACGGAGCTTTCTGTCATAATAACATTTGTCAAGAAAGTTTCCAATTTTGTAGCCATAAGTAAAGTTTCCTGTACAAACTTTGTTCAGTGTCTATATTTATATAATTTTACCCTGCTATGACAGGTTTGTACAGAAGGAAGATTGATTCTGGAATTTACTTTTGATGACCTGATGAGGATAAAGTCGTGGCATTTTGCGACCCGAGCACACAGAGAACTGGTCCCACGTAGCGTTGTTGCCTTGCAGGTAAGAAAACGACTGGTTATGTAATGTTCTTGCTATTTGGGTAAGAAAATAACAATTTCTGTGTAGTATTGTTGCTGTGCTAGTGAGAAAAAGTTGGATCAATTTGGTATTGTGGCTGTGCCGGTGAGAAAAAGTTGAATCAATTTGGTATTGTTGCTGTGCTGGTGAGAAAAAGTTGAATCAATTTGGTATTGTTGCTGTGCTGGTGAGAAAAAGTTAGATTTCCCAGCTTCCTCATATCTAATCATAAACACCTTGGGTGAAAAAAAAAAAAGGTGCAGCCAGAAAAAGGATTGAGCATGCGACTTAAAAGAATGAAATCAAAATTGGTGGCTAAACTGGTAGCTACACTTGTAGCATTGATAATAATTTGATGGAAAATATTCCTTCATTAGTTAGCCAGGCCACATTTTTTGTTCAACTTGGGGCATGATTATGGGTAAAACAAAATGTGCAGCCTAGCTAACTAATGAATGAATATTTGCTGCAAAATTCTTTTCGATGGTACAAGTGTAGCTACCAGTTTGGCTGCCAATTTTAATTTCATTCATTAAGTTGCATGCTTTTGATTAGATATTGTGAGTCTTTGTCAATACAAACCACAGTGGCATTTGATAGTGACCAACATTAGCTTTAGGATCGCAACTTTATTCAAAACAGAACTAACCAGATTCTTTGAAATATATGGTGGTAGTTTTTCTTCACTAAAACTGTTAATAATTTCCCTTTACATTAATGCCATGGAAACAGTTTCTTGTCATCACCCGCATGCGTTCGGTACAGC
This sequence comes from Limulus polyphemus, assembly GCF_000517525.1. Classification (NCBI taxonomy): domain Eukaryota; kingdom Metazoa; phylum Arthropoda; class Merostomata; order Xiphosura; family Limulidae; genus Limulus; species Limulus polyphemus. The sequence continues at coordinate 124,656 of NW_013666305.1, forward strand.
TGTATCAAGCATCATTATTTATGCTAATTGCTTAAGCTAGTATCATATGATACTAACATACTTTAATTAGGAGTAATTAATCAAATTTAGAAAATTATTACTTGAAAGTTAGCAGTGAATATTAACCATCCACCCATATGGTTCTTTTGAAAACTTGAACTAGAAACTGCTAATCTAGTTTGCTTGACCTAACCAATAGTTGAGTATCTATCTGCATGTGCTTTAACTCTACAGTTTTGCTGCTCTAAATTGGCTGTTCTTTAACCCAAAGGTGTGCCCAAAACATTGTTAAAACTGAGCAGTTTTTGTTGAATAATTTTGCACGTATGGCTTATATTTAGACCAAATTTGACACTTAATTGTAGGTTGTAAAGATCTATCGGTGAACCAAATTTGAAAAAATCCATGAAATTCAAGTATGTTTGTTTTTCAATCAAATAAAGTTTCTGTACTTTCAGTGTGGGGAAAGAAAAAGAGGCGGAGGAGAGAAACACAATCAAAATTGGAGATTTTATATCTTGTATTTCTTAATGGATTGCCTTGAAATTTGTTATGTGAAGTAAGGGTCCAGTAGAGCACATCCACTGAATATATGTGATAGTTTGGATTACCACTATCTGAGCTACAGAAAATCGGTTAAACTATCACTCCTGTTAATAGTGTGTCCTGCAGATTGTTTTGGTCGTACAACAAACTAACGTGTGTCTGGTTACTTGTCATGTATGCAATGGCTATGTTAAACTATCACTCCTGTTAATAGTGTGTCCTGCAGATTGTTTTGGTCGTACAACAAACTAACGTGTGTCTGGTTACTTGTCATGTATGCAATGGCTATGTTAAACTATCACTCCTGTTAATAGTGTGTCCTGCAGATTGTTTTGGTCGTACAACAAACTAACGTGTGTCTGGTTACTTGTCATGTATGCAATGGCTATATTCTCGGCAATGTTTCTTCTATCAGCCAATAATTGGATACTACAATTACGAGGTTTATTCACTCTTGTAAAATTACATCAGCAACCATGTTTTTTGTTGGTGATTTTCTTGAATTCTGTGAAAGATGTTAGGGAATTCTTAAGAGTGTAAAGAAAAACTCTAAATACAACATGGAAACATGTAAATAATGATATTAAATTATTTAGAATATGGAAATATGAAGTTCATATGTACATATATTTACAAAGTGTATTTGTTATTGCAAGTAGTGTGTACGTAATATTAATGATTTATTTTCAACTATATATTACTCTTTTTAAACTTGAACTTTTCCTGTCACTGGGGATGGGTACTTTTACTTATTATTGATAAAGTGTGAGTAACTGAAGATTTCTGTTGCTGAAAACATAACTTTAGACTTGGTTCTTCAACTATTTTGATCTTAATAACATATCGTTTGTTTTCACTTCTTCATTGTCACATGATCTAGTATTTCTTTGTCTCTCCTTGTTTTTCTTTCTCTTCAAACATTGGTATTGAAACATTTGTGTACTATGCAGTAATTACTACAATATTGTCTATTAATTTGTGAATAAACTTTGCAACATGTTTATAGAACGGGTGTAGTAAGCAAATTTTTTTGTTGTTGTTACCAGATTCTGATCAGAGTATCTGAACAAAAGACTTGGTTAAATTTTTTGGTCAATAATAATTTGTGCAGTAATGTGATTACACAAATAGGGTATATTAATATTGACAACAATGAAAGAGAGTGTGTTATACAAACTGTTGGCTGTAATTATTATAAACAACTGTGGGTAATAGTAGTGTTTTACTTCTGCCAAAAAAAATAGTTTTGGTTTGTTATATATGTTTTCAGACTCAGCAACAAGATCCATCTATAATAGAACAATTGTCGAAAAACATCACTAGACAAGGGTTAACAAACTCAACCCTAAACTACCTGAGGGTGAGTTGAATATTATTGTTTCTTTATCAAAAATGCTTCTCTTCCCCCCCTTCCACCCACTTTAACAACAAGAGTCGCTGTTGTGTGAATTTTATACAAAATTTCATTAACTACCTTAAGTAGTTATGTACAAGTGACATCAAACATGATAAAACTAGTAAATACATAACTCAAAAATACAAATGGTGTGATAATCTTTCATTATTAACACGTGTTTCAATACATATATACAAAACATACCACAAGATGTAGAGATAATGGCAATAAAATCAAAATATTTTTGATTTACTACATGTTTATCTTGAGTAAATTTATTCTATTTAACACTTGAGTAGCCAACCAGTTGTCCTAGTCAATAGTTAGTGATAGCCTTGGTAGCTTTACAATAATAAAGACTGGGCAAGCAAGTTTAGAGGTGTTTTAAATTTAATTCAAACCACCAACACACTTTAATTTAGAACTTCCCCCCCCCCCCCTACTTACTGTAGCTTTACTATTAACAACAAAAAAACTAAA
>NW_013666305.1:127090-129629 GCF_000517525.1 Limulus polyphemus
CCCCCCCCCCCCCCCCCCTTATTATGTAGCTTTACATTTAACAACAAAAAAAACAGTAGAAATATTTCAATTAATTGGATAGCTGGAATAATCAAACGGTAATCACTAGAAACCCTAATTTTGATTAGGTAGGTGTTAAGTAAGGTCAAGTCTTTATGGATGTTTGCCACTGCATTTTGGGTAACATTGGAAATTTCTCAAACACTTAAAATATCCCTTTTTGAAGGGGATAATGCATATATATATATATAAGTGACATGACTTGAAAATTAAACAAGTTGTTACAAGTAGTGTTGGAACTATTTAATAGTTATGGTGCAAGACATTTGTAGTGAAAAATTTAGATGTGTACTGGACTCTTAAAAACTGAATAATACAACGTATCAAACATGGAGTGAAACTGTATTAAAAAAAAAAAAAACATCTACTACTACCGTAAATATTGTGTGTTCTCTGGTTCTGACAATGTGTTAGTGTGATGTTTTATGTAAGATCTTTGTAGTAGTCTGTGCATCTTGTAGTATACATACTTTGTGAAATAAGAATGTTCTAGAATAAAAAATGAAATTAGACTTGTAAGTTCATTTACAGTTTGGCTAGTAGAAATAAAGAATAGTAACCAAATTTATTTCTCTGTGTAATTGTAAATGAACTTAATTTAATGTTGCATATACATATTTTAAATAAGAAAACAGTCCTTCAAACGTACAATAAATTTAACCTGCATTGTGCATGTTATGATTTTTTTTTTCCTGCTCTAAATATTGAGTGTACCAGCTGTACACTGTGTACAGCACACTCACTTTCAACTGCGGGAGTCGGACCGTACCCTTTATGTCAAATCGGCAGTCAATGGGTTAACGGTGTGATTTTAGTTATTACAAAAACCATTTAAAATGATGGTTGTTGTAGGACCTACATCTTTTTCATATTACATATGCTTATATCCAAGTCAGACACATCAGTTTACATGTAGTTAACAAGCGGCCACGATAACACAACTTGGTCATCATAAGTATAGTATGAACATTCCTGTGCTAACTTTCTGAATCCTTGTTTGTTTATAGGAATCATACATCATGAAAAACGGTTGTCAGTACAGATAATTTCTGCTTGATGTTAAATATTGGTTTGATTTTAGAAATCATGTGAAGAACAGGTTGAAAATAAACTAAGTTTCTATGTGGACCCACCAGAGAACTGAGATTTGCAGCATTTAATATACAAAGTAGTTTCATTACCTAAAGCATTAATCCAGTAGGCAAAAATCATAGTCTCAAATTTTATTTTATTTTCATGAGAATGGTTTATATTTTTTACAGTTTCTGAAGTAAAGAACTTCTATCCTGTATTTATCTTACAGCTAAAAGGAGTATTGAAAATAATTTTTTCGTAGACTTGTTACAGTTGTTTCCTGCAATGCTTCTTTCTTTACTTCATGGCTCAAAAATTAAGCATTTTCAATATATTTTACAAATAGCTGTCCTAATATAGTCATTTTTATCATAAAATGCAAGTGAAGAAAATGTGTAATAGTATTCAGACTGTAAAGGTGTCAAGACTTATAAACATGTGTAATAGTATTCAGACTGTAAAGGTGTCAAGACTTATAAACATGTGTAATAGTATTCAGACTGTAAAGGTGTCAAGACTTATAAACGTGTGTAATAGTATTCAGACTGTAAAGGTGTCAAGACTTATAAACGTGTGTAATAGTATTCAGACTGTAAAGGTGTCAAGACTTATAAACGTGTGTAATAGTATTCAGACTGTAAAGGTGTCAAGACTTATAAACGTGTGTAATAGTATTCAGACTGTAAAGGTGTCAAGACTTGTAGACGTGTGTAATAGTATTCAGACTGTAAAGGTGTCAAGACTTAAAAACTAGCATTGTATGTTAAAGTCGTGCAATATCCAAAAAAAAATCGATATTCTAAAACTGACAGACATTTTTAACCTTACAATCCTTACTGTGTACGAATGAGTTTATTTTTCTTATTTACTAAACTTTTTACAAGTATATGGTACAACAGAATCCTTATCTGCTGAAATAAAGAATGTACTGTATTGCGTTTTTTCTTTGGTGTTCAGCTGTGCGTTATCCTAGAACCCATGCAAGAGCTTATGTCTCGCCATAGAGCTTTTGGCCTTAGTCCTAGAGATTGTCTAAAAACTACACTGTTCCAGAAATGGCAGAGGATGGTGGCGCCTCCTGGTAAGATGGTTTGTTTCCTTATTCTTTTTTTCTTCAGTTTATTATACATGTTTGTAAATATTAGCCTTTTGAAAGTTTTAACTTTATTCAATCCAGTAATCTGTTATTCTTTTGAATCAGTATTCATTTATAAGTAACAAATGAGGTTATGATGAAACTATGAACCTGTGTTATTGATGTTGTTCTAAAAAAAACGGTTCTGAAATATTAATGTTTGGGTATTTAGTGATCTTGTTATATTACAGCTTTTATCCTTTAATTATATGAAGATAATTTTGTTAGTTTTTTTTTTTTTAATAAATAAACAAATTACAACATATAGTT
>NW_013666305.1:129888-145942 GCF_000517525.1 Limulus polyphemus
AGTATTCATTTATAAGTAACAAATGAGGTTATGATGAAACTATGAACCTGTGTTATTGATGTTGTTCTAAAAAAAACGGTTCTGAAATATTAATGTTTGGGTATTTAGTGATCTTGTTATATTACAGCTTTTATCCTTTAATTATATGAAAATAATTTTTTTTTTTTTTTTTTTTTTTAATAAATAAACAAATTACAACATATGTTAAAAAAAAAAAAAAAAATTATGAAAGTTACATGTGCATCATAATTTGACAAATTCTTGAAATTTAAATTCTGATTTCATCGAATGATAAATTTTAAATATTTCATGTTTTATTTTAAAAGTTTTATTTAAACCCACTAGAAAAGAAAAAAAAAATGGGGCAACTTATTGGTTTCGTTTATTGTTATAAGAAATTCTTATAGAATTCTGAGTAAGTACTAATTACAGTAAAACATGTCTGCTTGCCCATAGTTTGGTGCTTGGTAATTCTTTCATAGTTGCTTTGGGTCAAGCACGCTGGACATATTGGCTGGGTTTGGTTACATGTGCTTATTTGACTGGTTAATCCCACTAGGTTCCAACTACCGCGGCCATCCAAATGACCTAAAATCACCTCCGGACATAGGTATGTCATCGAAAAAGGTCGCTGCTTTGAATAAAATTAACAACTTTCTATTTCTTTCTTCTCAGTATTTTATGTGGTGGTGGTGGTGATTTAAAAAAAGAAAAAGTTTTAAAAGCTTTTTATTTCTATTGGCAGTGGAAAAATTTACAGTTGCACATTCTTTCATAAATATTTGCATACACTTTCTGCATGAAAGATTTTCTGATGTCCGTTTTCTTTGCCACAACTTTTAGTAGAGAGTAGCTTTCAGTCTTGGGGGACTAAAACACTAATAAATACTAACCCAGAAAAATTGTTTTTAAACCTTTACCACGTAGAGAAGTCACTCTACATTTCATTGATTCATTTTTCTTCTTCTTGTTGTTATTTAATTTTAATTTTCCAGAGTTAAGTTCATCTACATACTTCTTTAAATTATAGTATCCTGTTTGAAAATAATGTAAAATAAGGTTTTAACTTAATTGTAAACTAGCAGTACAATGACAAATAATGTATCTGTGAATACTGATTTTTAGATCTATAAAGTTAGTAAATTTTGTCATGGGATAAAACATAATGATTTTCAGTGTGTACTCTTGATGAAAAGGTATAGACATTGTAAAATAATTCTTGTAACAGACCTCCCAGTGAACCTGTTAAACCTGTATTTTGAAATTGGTCTAGTTTGTTATGAAATGGCCTATAGAACTTGTAATTATTTTAGGCTGTAATGGAGAGTATGATATACTCCTCCATAACTACTACCTTATATTTTATTGAAACGTATTTTACTGGTATTCTTAATAAACAAAATAAAACATTTGTGTGTAGTTTAAAAATGCATTATATAGAACAATAGTCTTATTTTTATATTTTAAATAAAAAATGAGTTATTGATGTACACGCACTTAATGTTGCATGCGATACTGTGTAGCTATACGAGTAAGCTTGTATTGCAAGAACACCATACTACAACCAATTAAAAGAACTACAGCTGACTTGAGCAAAACAAATGTTTATTTAACAGTCACCATTCCACAAAGGTTAATAGTTAGTCTTTCTAACACAAAACTATTGATTAATTAAACACAATTAATAAATAAACAACAAAACAAAGTTACACTTCGGTTAAAAAAAGAAAAAAAGAAACATGAATAAGGACCTTCAACTATCACAAAGTGCAAGTAGAGATGGTGCAGCTATGAAAAGAATCCATTAGTCAAAATAAATCTTTTATTACTTCTTGTACATCCAGTACATTTTATCGAATCAATGCAGCTATTAAATGTACTACACTGTGTTCCACAGTAATGGTCTTCTCTATTGCAAGGATGGAGCTGGTAAATGACATTTTTGTTTAAGTAATTGTCATTATACAAATCAAAAGACTCAATCATCCATGTGAGAGACATTTAATGTGTGATTACTAGTCGGACATCGTCAGTTTCTGTTAGGAAAATTTACAAAATCTGTCACTGCTTGAATGCCACCTGATGAACCTTCAAATATTTAAATCTATCTTTGTTTTCCTGGGTAGCAAATGAACCTTTTGAACACAGCCCGAGTATTTCTTCAACCAACCTTAACCACAAGTGTACAACTTTATATATTCTATAAAAAATACGATGAAAACGGGACTTTGGAGAAAAAGATAAATGTCTTCGCTATAATGGAAAACAAAACCTATTTTACAAGTATTCTTTGGAAAAATGTAAGAAAGCAGTAGTGATCCAAATAATATCGTGATCAGTGGTTCAGGTTTGAAAATTGTATGTAGGGTAATGAGCCTATCAAAACCTGTAGTTTCATGTTAAAACCTCTTTCTTGAAAACAACTGGGAGACCTGTTATATTTTATTTGATTTGAAAAGTAGGTATTTATTCATAAAGTGTATGTAATAGTGAATTTTTATACAGAAAGTGAATAACTGTTAGTGTTTTCGGTACAGAATAAGTGTTAAATGTAAAGGCTGTTAAACAAATCTATTAAACCTTTTATTTTCAGGCTTCTGTATTTTGTACTGGTGCTTCTAAAACTTTGATGTTCGTAGCTCAGTGTGTTTATTTTCTAAACCACTTTTTCAGAGTATCATTATCTGTTATATTTAACCAGCTTTTATTGATTTCTCATGTTTGAATGTGCATCCTGAGATTATCTTTCTGTTCAAAGAAAGGTTTATTGGATAGTGCACTAGCACACTATGTAGGAATGGCATGAATACCTGTATTAATGCAATACAAAAGTTATCTGGATCTTCTTCTCTACAGATCATCAGAAGCTAGATATGAAGAGTTATCTGGCATAGTAATTCTATATCTGGTGTATATGCCACTTTTCAGCTATCCAGAGCATCTCAAAAAGTTGAAAACCAGTCAAAAACCAAAACTGAGACTTCTCATTTTTGTTCATCATAGTCTTTCTCCAACAGGCCTGGTACCTACCTAGTATGAAGTTATGACTTGGGTCAGCTGTATTTCTGAGAAACTAGCAGCATATCCATGCCTCAAATGAAAGTTATGTCATCAGCAACATCTCGCACACACACAAATTACCAAAAATGTTCAACTTAAATTGTCATTGTTAGCAAAAACTATGAGAGGAGATATCTGTGCAAGATTGACATTATTATCATTATTAAAGTTTAATATTTTGTACCCATTTCGTGAATGTAACATCAATGCTGACATTGAGGTATTTAGTGTTTGGGTGTGGTGTAAGACTAAGGAACTGTCGTATATTTCTGGCATGTTTTTAAAATGTAACTTAAAACTTGTAGACTTAACCATTCCTGGGTTACCAGTACTCAGTTTACATAATCCTATTATGCACTATCTTACTATGAACAATAGATATTTAAAGGTTTTTGATCTGAAACTGAAGATAACTTGTTTTATGTTTATCACGTGGTTTTTTCTTTCTTCTTCTTTCTCATATTTGCAACTGGAGATGATAGAAATTTATAGAATACTTTTAAGTTTTTTCATACTCTGTATAGATGGGACACATGGTTTCATTACGTCGGTTTCTACACTTTACAGGTAGTATGTTTAAGATATGTTGCAAAAAGTATTTTTAGGACAGTTTCTTCTAGCTTACATCATAGTCAACAGAATGGAAACTATCTCTGTTTGGGAAAATAGCACAGCACTCCCATTCAAGTAACGGGAGAATTGACAGTCTTGTCAGAGAAGTACAGTAATACTAGGGAGTGCCAATATTAGCAACGATACAGTACTGTAAGGGAGAGTAGTAGTACTACAGCCATAAACCTTAACTCTGTATCAAGGTATCCTTGCCCATCACATTTTAGGAACTGCACTTGTGACGTCATTGTAAATACAACAGTGCTGTAACCAGTAATGAAAATTTACTCTACAAAAAACAATAGTTACGGTGAAATTTACTTGTTCATTATTGTACATCTGTCAGTAATGCTTCCAGCTATATTTTGGTAAGGAGAGGATGTGGGATGATGTTACCGTTCTGTCTTTGGTAGTCGTAACTACCGTGGCTCAGAAACAAATGAAATAGTGTGTTTTGTTCATTAGTCACTACAAGACAACAAAATCGCATAATCAGAATGAAAGATGGCTCTTCAATTTACTTTCATATTGCTGTGGTGTCAGCAGTAACTATGACAACTCATTATGCAGTAGCAGGATGAAGAATGTTCAGGCCCCTATGTAGAAAGTTTGAGGGGGGGTCTAATTTGCGAGATCGAAAGCCAAATACATGTTGTGAGAAGCACAATCAGCTTGCTAATTGGCTGAACCCCTTTGTTCGTGCATGGTGTTAATGTCCCTTTGTAGAATATGTTAAAAATGATCATAGTGTTAGATACATAATCACTTTCAGGAGTAGTTTGAAGCACTGACTGTATGTGATATTATGCGAGTATTAAATGTGAACTTTACTGACCGACACCAAATTGTAGTCAGTTTGCAAGTTACTTTTTTTTTTCTCCTTGCAGAATTATCAAGGTTGTTCTTTTGTCTTTTCAGAAACTCAGCGACCTCCCAGTAAACGACGCAAAAGGAAGTCTTCAATAGCAGGTGGTGGAACTGTAAAGAAAAAAAATACAACCTCTCCTGGACCTGCTAACTTTTCTCTTGCTTCTCAGGTCTGTCTTCATAATTACATGTTATGTAAACATTCGTTTCTTTAAATAATCTTGTTGTTAATTAGGCTTTTATATTGCATAGTTACATTTTGCATGTGTGTGTTTTTTTTTATGTGTGTGTGTGTGTGTGTGTTTTTCTTTTATCTAATGTGGAACACCACATTTTCTTTAAAAACAAAAGCCATTATTAAAAGCCCATGGTACCACATGTGTGTTTGCATTTATTTGGTTTGTGGTAAATACTTGACTAGGGCCTGTCATGGCCTGTTGAGTCACAGGTTCAAATCCCATCACTGAACACTTGTTCATTCTGCCGTGGGGGTGCTACGATGCAACAATCAACCCCATTTTTTTGTTGATAAAAGAGTATTCCAAGAGTTTCCAATAGGAGTTACTAGCAATCTTCTCTCTATTGCTTCTGAATTAGGGATGTATGGCTAGTGCAGATAACCCTCGAGTAGCTTTGCATGAAATTACAAAAACAAACAAATACTTGACCTTTCATTAGTGTACTGCACCCACTTGTAGATAACTTATGGCTAGCAAGACATGCTAAAGACCTTCATAGGAAAGCACAATCAATAGGGAGCAAAGAGAATCCAATATTTTCAAAAAATAAATATTAAGTGTTCTATATGAAAGCAAGACATTTAAGACAACAGGTTCAGAAACCACACCCCCAGGCCATTCTAGATCAATGACCAACATTTTAGCACTTTCACCTAAGTAACTGCACTCTACCTAATTACTGGTGCTTTGGTGAGAGATGTTGGTCATTGAACACTGATTTATTTATCTGATATATTAGAAAGTTGTTTGCTGCTTCAGTGTTAGAAATTAACGTAGAGAAAGATACTGATAGAAATTTGTTGACGTGGTTATATGATAGTGGACAGATAGGATGAACTTGAACTTTTGCTGTCTTTAAAGAAACTTCCAGGGATTGACCTCTCAAAATGTTGTATATTAAATGATGTATTTTTAATTAACCTTTTACAAAATCTGTTGTGTGTATTCAGTGTAAATCTTGTATTTGTATAAACATTGTGATCCTAGTTTGTTTTATAAATGATGTGTTCAGTTACTTTACTTACTTAACTGTGTCCTTACTTTAGAATGTCTACATAAGATTTATATGTATTTAAAGGATGTTATGGTTGTTGGAGAACCATCTCTAATGGGTGGAGAATTTGGAGATGAAGATGAGCGACTGATTACTCGTCTAGAAAACACGCAATACGATGCTTCAACAGCCGCAGCCAATGGGCTGGAAGATGGTGAGGACTACTCCAATAACCCAATGACCTCTGTTTCAAGCTCAAATACTTCTGCCATGCCAACCTGGTCAGGGCCACACACGGGTGCTGCAGGGCAAGATCGAACTTCCACATCATCAGGCAGTGGAGGATCAACCACTAATGGACCCCAGTCATCTAAACCGAATGACAAGAAGTCATCTCCATCCATAAATCATTAACTTTTCCAGAAATTGTGGTAGCTGGTCAGACATTATCCCAAGGTTATATCTGTATGGAGTTATATGACTAACAAGTTTGGCTGGCAGAGGTTTTTTTTTTTTCCTTCCCTGTAATGACTAACCACTACCACGATACTTGAGACAACCTGTAAACAAAAGCAGTATACAGGAGTTTGTGTATCATGTGTTGCCATTGTCTGGAGAACTAAAGAGCCAGTGCTAAGAGTAAAGAATTTTAGTTTTTAGTATGTTGCAAAGTTTGTGAGGTGTAAGCCAAGGAGATCTAAAATACAGTTATTCATTTTTGAAAGAAAAGCCCTTAAACCAAATCCAGTTATTTTTATTTTATTTTGTAGACACAAATGTTGTTAAACTACAGGTCTCAAAACTAACTAGTGAACTAGGAAATTGCTGGTTAGCATTATAGTTCTTGTAGTAAAACTTGGAAGGTACTAGAAAAAATTGCTTATACACATTTCAGAAGGAAGATGTATTTGATGCTAGTATAAAGAGAAAATGATAGGAGATAGATTTCCTGCCATTTAAAACTTGCATTAGTATCCTTCCCATTTATAATTGTCTTTTTTCTAAGTCTATACATATAGAATATCTTAGAAGTCAGTCAATATAGGAAATGCAAGGTATTAATGACTAATTAAAATAAGCTGAAAATAACTTTTTAAAAAGAAAGAAGAAAAAAGTCCTTTCCTTATTTATATATATGTTTAACTCTTCACAACTTGAACAACAAAAACAGACTGGAATTTTGGAACCTTGACCAACATGGTACCTGAATTTTTGAGTAATAAACAGGAAGTTGGTATCTTGACCAGTACTGCCTTTTGAAAGTTATGATAGGAGCCAAGTCTACTTGTTACATGATTAGTCTATATCATAAATGCTTAGATTTGTGGAGTTCCATGTAAGTAAATATCAACTGAGTTTTTTTTGAACAGTGTTAGTAGAATTTGTGTTTTCTAACAGTTATTTTCCAGAATGTTGGCTTTCTGTAAAATTTTATAATGTATCTTGTATAGCTCTGTAGCTTCTAGTATCACTTTAAGTGTTAGTGTTAATGTAAAGAGCATTAACCCATTGACTGCGGCTGCTCCAAACTTGTGTGGAACTTTTGCAAGCTGTACACACTATACGGCACACTTGCATTCAACTGCAGGAAGCAGACTGTAACCTGCACGGTGAATTGGCAGTCGGTGGGTTAAACAGCATTAAACTTGTAGCAAAAACTTCCTGATGTGTAGTTTTACTAACGCAAACAGTTAAAAGTTGCTCAATCCTCAACTTAAGCCCAATGAGAACTATTTCTACACTATTTGAAAATTAGTCTGTAAGAAACGTGTATATTCCAGATAATGTACTTGTGCTTCAGTGTTTTTCTTAACGTTTATTTATTGTCCTGGGATATTTTGATTCTCTATTCCAGTCATTAATAAACTGTGTAGTGTTATCTTATTAAAATAATTTAGACATTAAATAATGAATTTTTTTTTTTAATTTAATTGTGAATTCACATCATTTGCATTTTAAGTTACTCTTCATGTTCATCTCGGGAGAACATACTCGTTATTTCTTATAACAACTACTAAGTAAAGGACCAAGTCTACAGGTACTCTCTCTTCTTCTTCTTCTCTCTCTGAATAAACATAAATAAAATTAATCTGTAATCAACAGTCCTTCATAAACAAGGTAAATTATTCTCTCTTCTTCTTCTTCTTCTTCTCTCTCTGAATAAACATAAATAAAATTAATCTGTAATCAAGAGTCCTTCATAAACAAGGTAAATTTATTACAGTTTAACATTGGCTCTTTTGAATCGTATTTACCCCTTTTCCTCAGAAACTGGAAATTTGTTATTTAAATCGGACGGCATTTTTGGAGAACAAAGTTGTATTGATTTAAGACATTTGATTTCAACAAGTATTTTCAAAGATACTTAAATCTAATGTATTGTATTTTGGAAGGTAAATTAAAACGGGAAGACTAACAATATTTAATGTCCACTTAGTTTATATTTTAAAAACGGTACAGTAGAACCTCTATTTTTGGGCACTGCCCCATTAAGGGCAAACCTTTTCAGTCTTTCTTTCTTTTCTACTATCTGTAACCAAAATAAGTCTTGCAATAACGGGTACCTTGATATCCAGATTAAGGGTAGTGTCTTTAGTCTCGTTCTCTGTACGGGCACTCGATAAAGCAGGCACTTATCTTTGTATGCCTGTTTGGTATACCACTAAATTCCAAACATTCCCATAAGAATGACCAATGTTCAAACACTTGCGATGTTTACTGGACTGGCTCCAAACCATACACTGTAATAAACGTTTTCACAGATCCAAAGTGAATCTTATTACTTTGGGGAACTGTCAGTGTTTAGCTGTTCAAATTCTGAAGAGACTTACTTAAAGAAAAAAAACTAATCCACCCCCTGTTGACAACACTCCATGTCGTGGCAATGTGCAACTCTCAAACACCACCAGTGTCCTGCAAAATTTTGTATGGTTAATATGGAATCCAGCTTTGGGTGTCTCATTTTTGATATGGAGGACATTTAGATGCAGTCAGAAGGGTGCCCTTAATGTTGAGGTTCCACTGTATTTTATTTCACTTTCAGAGTTATCTCTTTAAGTAGTACTTAAATTGTATCATATAAATTGGTTAGCATATTTATTTCACTTTGAAAGGTGCAGTTTTGTGAATAATATCCTACATTCAAACAGTAGTTGTTAGTTTTCAAGTGTAGAAAGAAAATTAATTCAATCTATGAAGTGTTACCACGTTGAGTTGCTTTTGGTTAAACGAGGGGGGTTTAAACTTAATTGTTTCCATATTTAGATATTGTTTAAATTGGTGATATATCTGATAGGTACATTTCCACATGTATAGATTATGGATCAACTTTTTGTCACGTTTTTTTTGCTTTCGTGCATAAAACTGCTTGTCGTACTGTTTTCCTTTCACTGTAGAATTGGTCAAATAAACAATATAATTGCTAGTTTCCTAAATGTTAGATTTTTTTTTTCCCCCTTCCTTACTTTCAGTTACATTTAACTTTGTTTTTAGATTCTTGCAAAAATTGACATTTAAAATTCCAGTGGACATTCCTGAAATTTAATGTATTGATGCATTTGACAGTTAAAATAACATAGCTTATAACTGGCTGTGTTTAATGTTATTAGCATAGCATGCATGTGTTTTGATTGGCTTGGTAATTACAAAAAAAAAAAAGCTTGTTGTTACAAGTTTTAGGAATTTGTTAATGTATTTTTAAAGTAAAAGAAAAACGAAACTGGAGTTACACACCTTAATTAATAAATGAAAACATTTCTGCCTGACAGCTCAAGTTCAGAAAATTTTACTATATTTCATCAACATTTCACCATGACAAACCTTTCTCTGGAGTTCAGTGTAAGTTTTGATTTTTTTTTCTTGTGTATCTGTATGCTAATATCTAAAATTTCCTAGTTTTAAAAGTTATTGTTTGATAAAACAGTGAAGAAAGTATATTCAGTTGAAAGGAAGAGATGAATCTTGTATAAATGGTCATATTTTTATGATGAATAACTGGTCAGAAGGCTTGAACTTCTGAAATAATTAGGTTGGGAGTGTTGATACTGCTTAATTATCAGGAAAAAAAAAGAAAATGTTTGATAGAAATTATGGTCCAATGAAAAATATCTGACTTCAATAGAGCACATTTGCATGGAATTCTGCTACATTGTCTAGTAATGCTTTTTGACATGATTCAAATACTTCCTGCCTTTCACAAGGACAGTATTGTTTGCCACTTTGATTGTGTCATATTATCACTACAGTAAGGGAAACTTCTTTTCATAACTTATTTTGTACAAGAAAAATAATAAGCAGATACAGTCAAGTAAGAAGGAGAGGGGAGGAACACTTTAGGAAGTACTTTTTAGTGTTAAGTACTATTGTATTATGCTTGCCAATTTTACTAAAGCAGGAAAATGAACCGAGAAGCAAATAAACTGGATCTCTTTTAATATCTTCTATAAGAGCAGGCTGATAAAAGTTTCAAAGAACACTGAAAATTCTGACATAATCCCCTTACACAAAAGGAATCCACAGATTGGTAAGTATCTGTTCAGTGGTTTCACTGTTGTATGTAACCATTTATTGTATTTGATATCCATCACACTTTTCTGAAAAGCCTTAAACTCGTTCATTTTTAGGAAACTAAGTACATCAGACCTTTTGCCAGCAATTCTGGGCCCCAGGAAAGAATTGTCAGTGGGCCACTTGAATAGGACTGCTGACTGTTATGACTTTATCTTATTAATAATGGCAGGAAAGGAGAAATTTTTTTATTGCAAATCTCTCTTTTTCTTTCTTTAAAATTATGCATACCATCCATTAAATCCCCTTTCAATTGCCAGGTCTCTGGACAGTTTTGCCCTCTCCCCCATCAGCAGATCTGAGTTACTCTTCCCACCCCACCTTTGACAAAAAAAAAAAAAAGAAAATAATCTGTGTTTTCACAGTCAGTTGGTGAAGAAGATCCAACGCATCCCTGAATCCTCTGTCCATAACAACCACAAATATTTTGAACATTTTAGAAATACTACATCATTATTTCAATCATGAATATAGTCTGGACCAAGAACCAACACTGTGGATACTACTGCCAGAGGTTTGACAAGTGCTTGTTTGTTGTGTGTAATGATGTAACTATGACTCTGGAATACGTACTTGACATTTTTTTGTATACTTACACGCGTGTGTCATCAAAAAGCTGGGTGGCAGTATCGTTCCTTTCTGCCAAAAGGTCCAATGCAAGAGGAGAGATCCATTCTTGACAACTGATGTGTCTGAATCCAAGATACAGAATAACAATCAATCATCAAAGCAGAACAAGAACAAGCTCTTCGAAACAAATCTATTTTCTAAACTCAGAATTATAGACGGAATTCTGTTGTATTGTAAACCTCAGAGTTTAATGAGCCACCCTTTGTTTTCCTGTAAGAAGGGTTTCTACAAGGTTACACATACTGTAAGTGTAGACAGCAACGTGGATAGCGCTAGTGACCTTTTTAAATTATGATATAGTTTCAAGTGTGTGTGTGTGTAACAATGTTTTCTCCAACTGGAATAAATAAAAGAGCTTTTTCAACGCATTTAGCTTGATTTTCAAGTTATAGAGCATAGCTTTTCAACATGTATATATTATTCAGAGAGAATAAACAGCTCTTCAGTGGAACTACACATGCGCGCACACTGTTTATGTTAGTAAATAAAGCAGTCATTCTTTCGTGAACTTGGAGAAGGTCAGAAAATTCAGGATTACTTTGTAATGTACATCTTGGTAGAAGTTCCTGATATTCTGCAAGAGCTATCTTGTTCATTCTGGGGGATGGAAGGGGGTGGTTACCATGTAGAAATTGGCATCATAAGCCAAAATAGTAAACTTGTATGTGAGTAAACGTTTTTATTTTTGTGTTAAGTACACTTAACAAATTAAACAATAGTTGGAATTCATAAGATTTTGACTACGACAGGATAAAATCATAGCTATAAAATAACATCAGTTACCCAATTTTCGGGGCGGGTGTGGTGTAGTGGTTAATCTAATGGACTGTCGAATTTTCCGTTACCACGAGAAAAAAAAAAATCGCAACTCTACATTTTGTGGTCGTGGGTACTATGTAAGAATGGTAGTTAAATTAAATTACAGGAGCCTGAGAGTTGATCGTGTATGCTGTTGACTAGTTCCCTTTTGCTCTAGTCTATCGGATCAACTTTGGGACAACTAATGTAGATAGCCCTTATGTGAACACCCAAAATTCACGCTCACACACGTTGCTTTAGACATCTGATGATCTGTCATGTGAAACCAAAGTGCAAATGTTTGATCGTTCAGTTTAGGTTTGTAAATGAACATTTGGTAGAGGTGGTTTTTATAGAATATGACATTTCAGTATGGGCATCACTAACTGTGAGGGTAGCCCGGTACTGATGTCTACTCTGTCTGGCTGTTTGAATTAAATAATGGAATTAACTAATACTTTTATAGCATGCTCGCAAACAATAGAAAGCGTAGAGCATGCTCAGTGGCATCCTGGTTCGAACCCTGCAATCTGCAGCTTGACATGCTAACCACTGAGCTATAACCACTCCTTTCTAGTGAGAGAGAGATGAGACCATATGATGTGCA
The DNA here is from genome assembly GCF_000517525.1 of Limulus polyphemus. Taxonomy (NCBI): domain Eukaryota; kingdom Metazoa; phylum Arthropoda; class Merostomata; order Xiphosura; family Limulidae; genus Limulus; species Limulus polyphemus. Next base: position 142,262 of record NW_013666305.1, read on the forward strand.
GTTATTTTCTATTTGAAATTTTACTTTTCATTATTAATTAAAAAGTACATTTATACAATAACAAAATTCCTAGCAAAAGTAGATTTTTTTTTTTTATTCAAAAGCTTCATAAACCAAAAGTATGGTGAAGAAGAGTTGGCAGTTCTTGAGAACCTACACCCCTCAATGATTGAGCTCACCCCAGGTTGTCATGACACAGAAAAAGCCTAGTTTTCTTCATGCTTAACCAATTACATCTAGTTGTCTTTATTATAGTTCTAAATACTATTACCAGAAACATGAAGTCTATGCTGATTTTTAAATTGTTGTCTCTCTTTTTCTCTCTCTCTCGGTCGTGTTTCTACTGTTTCATTATTTTCAACCTAACTTCAAACATCATGAAGGTTAGTCTTGATTTTATCATAACCAAAAAAATCCCACTTCTGACATTGATGTTGTAATGTTTTCTTTTGTTAAATGGGTTCTTTTGGTTTATTTGATGAAAAAAGAATGTGAAGTCCAGTCTACGTAATGATGACAAAAGTTTTATTTCTTCAACCACAAATTCTAACAACCTTTACAAATTTCACGTAATTAACGATAAGCCTAACTTCATAAATAAATAACATCACAACAGATATTCCACTTGTTAAATTTTTCGTGTTACGGTACTTTTAGTTTCTCCTGAAAACAGAAACTCAAAATTTACAAATTGACTAATTCAATAATCAATCAACTGTAACACTCGCAAATCAATTAACATACACTCAATCTACTCTTGGCTAACTCATGTTTTTATGCTTTCATAATATTTCCTAAATTTTCAAGAAAATTCCAAACTTTAAGCCACTCACTCGTCACGTTACATCAACATTCCCCTTTGACGTAGCAATAATACAAACGCTTAAATCAAAACGCACCTTAGAACAATACGTTCGAGCTCGGTATTTACAGAGTCAGTAATTTGATTTATTCATTTACCAGTAAAGTATTCTTGATATTAGTTACATCTAAGTGAAAAGCAAAAGAACAACTGGCAATTTTATAAGCTCTAGTATTTAAAACAGGTTTTAAGTTTAATACAATGAACTTAGGAACGAAACCGAAAATTAGATTATGAACCAGCAAATCTTTGATCTTAAAATGTGGGTATATTGCACGTGAAGAATTTGTTTTAAAATTCATATGTAAATTATCGATTGAATGTTCGAACGTTGACAGTTAACAAGAAAAGAAGTGAGTCCGAGCACATTTATTTTTTTTTTTTTTTTTTTTTTTTTTTTGCGATGTGTCATTAATACGTGTGACAAAAGTGCCAGAAAACTGCGTGAAGTTGGGTTATTAGTTTTGTTACATATTTCGCTGTTACGCTGAAAGTGATGCGTAAATTGTTACGAATTCTAATAAGTACCGACCATTTATTTGTTTGTTTTGACATAAACTGCGCAATGGGCTATCTGTGCTGTGATCATCGGAAGGCAAACTTCAAGCCAATTAGCTAGGTACTACGAAAAAAGAAAGTACCACGGCTCCATTTCCACTACACTACTAACCTCAGAAATATACTAGATATTTTTTCAAACCGGATCTCCTGAAAATGTAAATGTTTTGTAAATAATCAAGAATTCTTCAAGAAACCAATGTTTACATCCGAGAGACAAAATCTGAATATCTCTAAACACTATTTTACACTTTATAATTTTAAAACGCATTTTCCTTGTTTGTACCTATTTCCTAAGAGTATTCGCGTTTTCTAAGATTAAAGAAACATTTTATTAGCAGTTTTTACAATCATTTGTGAAACAACATTTTTTGATCGCCGGTCAATATTTATTTTTTGAAAACTTAGCATGTGTTGGGTCAGCGATGGTCATATAATTCTTAATACCTGTACACGTATTTAAATGTGTATGTTTACTTGCATACAACAAACAAAATTCATAGTTCGACCAGCTTGAATATTTTTCCTTAAAATTGATCTTAAAAATCTTATAATCGTGACTCTATCCCTTCGTTCCTTTAACATCATTGTTCTTCTCGCATAGCCCAGAAATTTGAACTGAGCAATGATTGAGACCTCATGGGTTGCAACGGTGAAGCCAATATTTGGCGGGTCAGCCAAATCATTGCCGCGGGTCATAGGTTGCTGACCACTGTACGATGGTGAAGAGAGACGGTATGGATTGGTAAAACAGCATTCATTAAGTGTACTATAAGAGTGAAAGTCAATACCTTAGAATGTTTGTTTGTTTGTTTTGAATTTCACGCAAAGCTACACGAGGGCTATCTGCGCTAGCCGTCCCTAATTTAGCAGTGAATGACTAGAGGGAAGGCAGCTAGTCATCACCGCCAACTCTTGGGCTACTCTTTTACCAACGAATAGTGGGATTGACCGTCACATTATAACGCCCCCACGGCTGAAAGGGCGAGCCTATTTGGTGGGATGGGGATTCGAACCCGCGACCCTCAAATTGCGAGTAGAGTGCCCTAACCACCTGGCCATGCCAGGCCTACCTTAGAATGTTTGGTATGCAAGCATTTTCACGTATTTCCTAACCATATAGTTGGGATGTTTCTCTGTGCATGTTCAATATTTTGGACTTGATATAGAAAGTAGGTAAAGGAAATGATTAACTTGCAGAACTAGTTCAGTCAACAAAGGTGTCACAGGTACCTTCTTGTAGGAAAGATTGCTGTAACATAGAACATATTGTATACAAAACTACAGTTAAGTACTGGAAAGTCGGGTGATACCCCAGATATATAACATCCTTTACTTCAGAGTTTGCGTGATCGGGGTCGTCAGTCACGTGTGTGATGCCTGCAGCCTGAGAAGAATGGTATATTTTCTCATTTTCAAGCAAATTTGAGAAACAATTTCAACAACTTTAATCAAGTTGTATAAAGGAAAGTTGTTTAACTCCCAAAAGTTAGGTAAATTTTTATAAAGCTTTTGTATAGCTCAAATTAACATCACATCTCCCTCCAGTAAAGGTACCACCAGAGGCATTGCTAGATGCTTAATAGATTCGGAGTTCGGCCCATTTCCGGCGTTTCAGTATGATATTGATCATTGTTTTCTATTCTGATTTTTCAAGACACCAACTAAGGGTTCAGAGCACTATCAAGTAGTATCGGGCATGGACCTCGTGTACCAGTGCCTAGCAACTCCTCTGGGTACCACACTTATATTCTTCTTTAACAGTGGTTGATGTTTAAATGAATAAAAATTATTTTTCTGGTGTAACTTGCATCCCGTATACTTCTTTGCATCAAAGTTAGAGAAAGTCTCATTTCTGCTCTGCAATACATTTCCTGGTGAGATTCCACATTATCCTATGGTTTCTATCCAATTACTCCAAAGGAAATCAATCGATAACATTGAAAATATAACACGTGGATGGTGTGTGAGTTAGGGTGATGCTGCCAGTTGCCTTCCTTTGGGGGTCCTCTGGTGGTACAGCAATAAGTTTACGGACTTACAATGCTAAAATCTGTGGTTCGATTCTCACACGGTCGACACTGCAGATAGCCCAATGTGGCTTTGCTATAAAATATACACCTGGATTTGGGGGTGCTTAACTTTTTTTATTTTTCAGGATTGCTTATTGAAAATAAGGTTTAATTTTCATGATGTTGAGCAATGTTCATAATTTCAAACATAATTAAAAGGAATGTGAGCGTTCAGGTGTGACATTTAAA
>NW_013666305.1:146942-176012 GCF_000517525.1 Limulus polyphemus
ACCCATTTAAGCCGTCTCCAGCCATTATTAGTCTCAAAGTGGGTTCCTCGTCATCGAATTTATAGAAATGATTTTGTATATAAGGAATACGTTTATATGTATTTTAAAGAACGTGTATTGTGTAGAATAGACTAGTCCCCCCCAATGGGACAGTGGTAAGCCTTCGGAGCCCCACCCCCAGTGACATAGTGGTATGTCTGCGGACTTACAATGCCGAAAACCGGGTTTCGATACTCGTGGTGGACAGAGCACAGATAGCCCATTGTGTAGCTTTGTGCTTAATTACAAACAAACAAACAAAAAGTCTTCGGATTTACAACGCTAAACTGAAGGGTTTGATACCCCTCGGTGAACACAGCAAACAGTCCGATGTGGTTTTGATTTAAGAAAACACACACCCATAACAGACTAACTAAAGCATCACACCTAAAATCAGGTGGCATGGTTATAATATTATAATTGCAGGTAAGACCCCTTGCGCCAATAATCTCCAACCAATTGAAATCTAATTCCTGAAAATCCCTAACGGAACATAATGTTAAAAATATAATAGGCTTAACGTAATGTCTTGTGGCAAATACAATGAATTATAATCATGCTTCTCCATATTGTAAAAGGCTCTCACATCATAATAGTAGTTATATAGATCAGAAAACAATTCGTCGAATGTGAAACTACTTGAAGCCCTAAAATCGTAAATTATAAATTCAAGTGGCTTCGAGCCGGGCGCAGGAGAACAGCAGTTGCCTTCCAATGAAAACCTCGGAAGACTTCAAATCGACACTTTTAACAGATGATAAAACAAGCTAGTTTATGAGAAATGGTGAGAATTAATTATTACTGATAATTTCTCGCTATTGTTATTGAGATGTTTTGGTGTATTGTGTTTTCTGGTTCTTTTTTCCCCTAATTTATTATTATTGAAATTAATAACATTGACATTTAAATTGTGTTGTCTATTAACGTTGGCATGAAGTACTGGCCAAGCAGGTATTTGATGACCTTTTTTGTGAAAAAATTTTATTCCAGTTGTTTGAGAATTTTATTTTGGATTTCTGTTGTTAATAAATTGTCTTCTGTAGCAGCGTTTTTTTTTTTGTTTGTTTTTTTTCTCTTCTTTTTTAATCCGTTACAACCAGCTTAGTGAATCCCAACTTTTAAGAAAATTTGGTGAAGGTACTTGAGTTATGTAATGTAATAAAATTGAAAGTTGTTCACTATCGGTGTTTAAAATGGCAGTAACGATATACATTTGTTATTACACAACAAGCTTTCTGTTGTTTATCTTATCTCGATTTTTTTGACAACAGGTTGCAGAATTCTTAATGCTTTGATACTTCGTTATTGTTACTTCGAAAAAGTGTTGGAATTCATTTATTGACTTATAATATGTGCAAGAATTAAATTTAGGAATTTGAGCTTTTCTAGTTTAATGGTAGTTGGAACTTATCTTCCTCAAACATTTAATCAGGAAGCAAGATGTTTGTGTAAAAACTTTGGAGTGTTTTTACATATGTGGCAATTCTAGATTGAATTTTTATTGTCTCCATGTTGAATAAACGTATACAGTTTAGTTAGGAGTCTTAACCTTGTGTGTAAGTTTGTAACGAAAGGTTATAAGCGTCAAGAAATGTCGTGATTTGTATGTAGTTCTTCTTCAAGAAGATAGTTCAAAATTATACTATCTTGAGTGTAGGAATATCGTAATATTGTCTAACTCGTAAATGTAACCTAAGCTATGCATAAAGTTCCTTGCCTTCTCTCCCACTCCCCCACCTTTTTGTGACTATAAAACAGCATTAGATATACATAATGTTCTCTGGTTGGTCAGCGGTAAGTTTACTGCTTCACAACGCTAAAGTTCGGGATCCGATTCCACGCGGTAGACAGAGCATAGATAGTCCTTTGTATGGCTTCCACTAAAACAACAACGACCATATACTTGGTATAGGACGTTGCCGCATAAATGCACTCTGCAGTTTGTGGCAGTAGGTATGTTATACGTAAGAGTAATGGTCAAATCCTACTATTCTATTAGTACCCAAGAGTACGTGTTTGGTGCTGCTGATTAGTTTCCTTTCCTTTAGAAATAACAGAATTCAGGGCACATAATGTTGTAAAGTACTAAACTCTCCGGTAAAACGAAACATTCATACGGATTAAAATGAAAATCTCAGTAACATCGTTTTTTTTTATTTATAAATAAATATTTTACTCGTTAAATTTGAATATTTAGTACTTCTAGCAATACTGGAAACAAAAGTAGGTTTAAAGAAATGGTAGTTTAATGAAAGCGGTGGTGACATTCCCATCTTTGTTTAGATTCAATATTTCATCACAAATCGCAGAGTTGGTTTTGTTCTAGACTAAGGGTTTCTATACGTAGGATTAACTGTATTGTATGTTTGTTTATTTTTTATGATATTTTAAACTCTGAATAAATCATTGTAACTTTAGTGACTGAGACTTTTTCGGAAATCAATATATATAATATTGGGGAAAAGAAATTAAATAGAACATTGTATTTAAAAAGTTGGATATTATATCACTAGGGGGTGCATCAATTAGTTTCTCTTACTTTTTTGGTTTTGGTTCAGTGAGTAGTCGTTATAGGATAGAAAATTATTATTTGGAACGAATGTAATCTCAGTTAAAATAGAAAAACAAAACATGAAGTTACAAATAGTTATAACAAAGTATTTATAGTCACCATGCTTTTATACTTTGTTTCAATAGATGCGTAATTTCGTAAAACTAAAAACTGCCTTTTTTTATCAGGTTTGATTGCTTAACGTATTCAGTGTTGGCTTCATCGTTATTAAAATTGTCACATGATGCTTTACTGTCCAATTTCATATTAATTAAGATGTGTCACAACTTTATACGACTTTGAGTTTCTCATCGTGTTCGTACTATATACTTTGCTACGTTATAACATTGAATTAATATATACTGGTGAAGGTGGTGATAACTACAATAGCTATGGATAATAATAGCCATACGCCATTATTAGCTTATTCTGTGGAACCAGTAGTTTTAGATGAGCAGATAGTGCAAGGAGAAGTAAATAGGACACTTTTTTCAAAGTATAAAGTGAAGAAACTATATATTGCTGCATTGGCTTCATGGATTGGTTCGATGGCTCAAGGAACAGCTCTGGGGTTTTCGTCACCAGTGATTCCAAAGCTAGAAAACGGTACAGACATTTCATTAACCAAAGAAGACTTATCTTGGTTTGCTAGTTTACTACCAATTGGAGCTTTAGTTAGTGGATTTGTTGGTGGTTAGTGTGATTTTCTTACGACATTGAGAAATGTTAGAAGTACTTTAATTTGTATATAAAATGTAGAACACATATGTAGCTTTAGCGATTTACTGATACTGATACCAGTTTCTGTTTATATATAATTTCATATGATAGAATCTGATTAAGTGCTTGTTTATAATTTGCATGTAAAGTTAAACAACAAGTTAAATTTTAATGAGTTCATCAATTCAGATAAGAATTTATTGCAATAATTTATTAATTATACTTCTTGAAGTAAAATTTAGTTTGAATTTTTATACTTTTTACTAATATATATATATTTCTTAGTTTTAATTACTACTTAATTAAATTTCAATTACTCAAAGACAAATATGTGGATGAGATGTGATTTAAGCAGGGGTGTTTTTAGGATGTTTTATTTTTGGGGATTGGTTTGGTTTGTTAAGGATTTCGCGCAAAGCTACACGAGGGCTATCTGTGCTGGCTGTCCCTAATTTAGCAGTGTAAGAATAGAGGGAAGGCAGCTAGTCACCACCAACTCTTGGGCTACTCTTTTACCAATGAATAGTGGGATTGACCATCACATTATAAACCCCCATGGCTGAAAAGGTGAGAATGTTTGGTGTGATGGGGATTCGAACCAGCGACCCGCAGATTGCGAGTCGAGCACCCTAACCACCCAGCCATGCCGGGCCTTATTTGGGGGAAGAAGGGGGGAATTGTTATTAAAACAAAAGAAATACACTTTTTTATCTTTAAGAAGTGCCTTTTTTATTTTTAATTATTATAAAAAAGTAGTTTGGCCCTATTTGCACAGATTCACGGCAGTCTGATGCTGTTTCAAACTACCATTAAACCATACCCTAGGCCCAATCTAATTGGAGATACTTCTTTTGGTTCAAATTATACACTTGACTACCCTGACCAACCAAAATTAAAATAAAATTAACACTAACGTCAGTGGGAGTCAGTATAGGGAGAAATTAAAAGCAAATTGAATCCTAATATTTTGGATGAGGGAGGGGGAACTGATGAAAGCAGAACCCTTTTAGTGGAGGTATGACACCACCTCCTCACAGTGTGCATCCCCCTTGTTTCAAGTCATTGTTTTCTTCCAAATATAACATTTTCCTAAATTTTATACTGGAAAATCGGGTTTATTGAGATATCGCCACATAAGACATTTTTGTTGTTGTTTTTATTTGTATTAGCTTATTTATTTTTGTTTTCTTAAACCTCATCTTTTTATATGTTGTCGTTGTTGTTATGAGACTGTACAAAACTTTAATACATAGCCACTAGTTGTATGTTTGAGTTATGGTAATATTTACTAATTGGTATGCCACTATCTTGTTTTAAAGCTGATTTTGGCAGAGTAGGTAGTAGTAGTAGTGTGGAATATTTGAATTGCATATGCCACAAGTTTTGTGCTATATTAGCTTTGGTTTGTATGATGATATCTCCATCATGAAGAACAGACCAAAGTGTTGTCAACTACAAGACTAAACAGATTCAATCCATTAAAAATTCAACACTTGCATGCAGTGACATGTTTATTTAACATAAATTTTTAAGAAATAAATCTGCCTCTAAAAAAATAACATTTAAAGGGCAACGAGTGACTTTTTTTGGTCTATCTAGGCCATCCTACCCACTAAATTAAACATTTAATAATAATAACAAATAAACCTCAAAGCCAGCCCTTATCATTCAGATACTTATCAAGCTTTCCCATAAACTCCCTTAAATTAACTATATCTAGTAAATCTAAAGAGAACCCTTTCCAAAGGCAAACTACCGTGTTAGAATGGTTCATCAGTACTATCAGTTCTCTTAACAGTCTTAATAAAAGAAATCTTATAAACAGAAACTGTGAACAGTTAAGTCCAAGTATTTTTTATTGACAAGGCCTAACTGGAACACACCCTAGATGAGTGATGTAGCCCTCCATTCAAATTGCTTTAAAATCTTAACAAGGACCAATTATTGACAGAGCACCCATATAAAATATAGCTTGCATAATATGAGGCCAGAAGTTAACCAAGTAAATTTTGCTTAAAAGTTTGTTAGTTGAATAGATCTATATTGTTGGTTATATCATTTCACAGTTTCTAAGCTGAAAATATAGTTATTATAAAAATTCCTTTTTTTACACAAGGTACTTTAAAAATACTGACTTACAAATGATTTGACATGAATAATAAAGGCCTTCAAAGATTGTGAAATAATTGGATCATAGCTTTGAGTTACTACAACCGTAAAGGGATGGATAGAACTATAAAAGAACGTCTTTGAGTCGCATAAAACATTTATCTAAGTAATTTTGAAACATTCAGTATTGTTGTATGTAAATATATATATATACATGATGAATTTTTATTTTCAGGTACCAGTGCTCAAATATTTGGAAGAAAAGGGACCTTACTAATAACTTCAGTTTGTTTTCTTGTGGGATGGTTGCTCATTACATATGCTTCTTCTGTTGCTATGTTAATGACTGGAAGGTTTGTAACAGGCTTTTCTTGTGGCTTAATGTCGCTTTGTTCACCCTTGTATGTGATAGAGATTTCAACTCCAGATGTTCGTGGATTTTTGGGAACTTGTATTCAGGTGAGTTTAACTATTGGAGACTTGATTACTGTTGCTGTGGGAATGATTATTTCGTGGAGGTGGTTAGCTTTTTTTTGTACACTTTTTCCAACAATTCTTCTTTTTTTGTGTTTGTTTCTACCAGAGAGTCCACGCTGGCTATTAGCCAAGAAACGCTCTATTGATGCTCTCGAAGCTTTGAAGTTTCTTCACCACGATACTGTAACAGTACAAAAAGAGCTTGAGGTCATTGAACATAACTTGCGTATCAGACCAAGAATGAATATGACATTCAGAGATTTGTGTCAGGCAGCTGTGGTGAAGCCTCTGTTTTTGAGCCTTGCCTTAGTTCTTTTTCAACAGTTTTGTGGTATGACTTCAATTGGGTTTTACTCAGTATCAATCTTCCAGTCAGCTTCAACTGTGATTGGTGGTTATCAGTCTGCTGTTATCATGTCTTTTGTCGGTGTCATTTCAACAGCCATAGCAAGTTTGGTTATGGACAGACTTGGAAGAAAGACACTACTTATTTCCTCGGGGTCTCTGATGTCAGTTACCCTATGTTTCTTAGGAATATTTTTTTATTTTAATACTAAAATAGACAGTTCCTTTTCGCAGAGTTATGGATGGCTACCTCTCACCACTCTTATATTTTACACAGTGGCATTTTCATTTGGATATGGACCAATACCTGCCCTTATGGCCAGTGAACTTCTTCCATTTCGAGCTCGAGGATTGGTGGATGGATTCTTAACATGTTTTGGTTGGACCTGTAGTTTCTTGGTGACAAAGCTTTTCCAAAATATGATAGATCTCATGCAGGAATATGGAGTTTTCTGGTTCTATAGCATTGTATGTTTTTGTAGTTGTATTTTTGTGAAGACTGTTCTACCAGAAACAAAATGTCGCTCACTTGAAGATATAGAAGACACTTTTGATAAATATGAACCCCTAACCAACTGTGAATGAAAAACTTGTACATATTCAAGTTAGATAAGTTTCCTTGCTTAACCTACAAAATGGTGGTGTATAAATGAAAAATAATTTTACAGGTATGACAGATTAGGTTTGTAATTTATTGATTTACAGTAAAAAAATAATATACAATTTTATTCATCAGCTTCTAACATAGGAGACAATATTTATGAAGTTAACTTGCAAACTGTATATATCTAAATTATGAGAACATTGTATCAGATGTTTTGTACTCTTTCTTGAACTAGATAAAGGTTTTGGTGAAACAAAAATTATACATTAACATGATGTATTGATATTGTATGGGCAAATCTAAGGTTTTTGAGATAGTTTAGTATTCTTGGGCTACTTTTATACTTTAACTAATTTTAAATAAAATTATGATTTTTTTTTTTTTTGGAAAGAAAAAAAGAGCAAAGTCAGATGTGCAAATATGCGTGTATAAATTATTTAATATAAAAGTTGACACAAGTAATCAACTCAAATGTATTTTTACAAGGAGTCTTTCTTTTTCAGATTTATTTGCAAATTAATTATCTCATCCTTGTTAACTTAATATTTACTGTCTGATGCAGTTCATGCATTTTGATAAAGTGCATTCATTTATTATCGTGTTAACAATAAACCTTCTGAAAATCAATGAAATTGATAAAATGTTCAAATTTTGTCTTTACTACATATATTTGGAGAACTTACTGTAATAAAAATTACTTCCAAAGTAATGAAATATGTATATTTGAAGTAATATAGTCTATTGTTCTAAAAAATGTTGATGCCTTTGTCAATAACTTACAGGTAAACTATGCACGTTTTTTTGTCATTTATCATTGTCTCCAATAAATATGAAACCTATACGACAAAGAGTTATAAAAACGAGTTTTTTATACAAATTTCACTTCTGTTATTGAACCAAGTAATGTGTTTAATGATGTTGATTAATATATTTACCTAGACGTACTTCCAAAGATTGTTAGCCTTTTAAAATTAGATTTTCAGAAAAGCATATACATTCAACTCCAGATTTTTCATATTGTGTATTATCCATGCAGGAGAAGAGAGAAAAAAAATTGTTTTATATATATAGATAATAGTAATAATAATCACGGTTTCTTTCTACATGTTCATAATATTGTCTTACTGGGTGTGTTCCAATACCCATCGAATCAAGGTCAATTCCTGTACAGGAGCTCCTCTGTGTCTCAGGCTATCATGTGGCATAGTTAGCGTGGCTGTATTATTGTGTTGCGATAGGCCTTAGTTAAAATGACCTAGAAAGAAAAAGATCTATTGATGGTAAAAAAAAAAAAACTTGAGTTAATAAATTGAAAACAGGAGAATCTGCAGCTAAATGAGCTAAAGGTTTTGTGATAGGTGTACAAACTGTTTGCAACAAGGTCTGATAGTGGCAAGGGACCTGCTAAATGAAAGTCAGTGGAAAATTACCATGTGCTGCAATATGAAAATACTTTTTAACACTTAAAACTCAAATTTAGTTAATAAAATGTTTTAATTTCTAACTGTGACAAATGCTTTTCTTAATTATCCTTTAGATTTTTAAAGTGAAAACTTAAAAAAAAAATAGATTTTGGATTATGTTTTGTTCTTCAAACTAATGTTTTAATAGAATCTGTAAGGACGTGTTACAAAAATATACAACTATTTAGAGGCTAAAGTTTGGTAGCCAGTCATTGCATTTTGTGATAAACTAGTCCAAGATATTTCAACAGAAAAAAAAATACATGCTAAGAAGTGCATTTTGTGATAACAAATTAGTCCAAATATTTAAACAGAAAAATAAATAAAAATACACACTAAGAAGCACATTTTGTGATAACAAACTAGTCCGAGATATTTCAACAGAAAAAAAAATACACACTAAGAAGCACATTTTGTGATAACAAACTAGTCCAAGATATTTCAACAGAAAAAAAAAATACATGCTAAGAAACACATTTTGTGGTAACAAACTAGTTCAAGATATTTCAAAAGAAAAATACTCACTAAGAAGCACATTTTGTGGTAACAAACTAGTCCAAGATAGTTCAACAGAAAAAAAAATACATGCTAAGAAATGCATTTTGTGGTAACAAACTAGTCCAAGATATTTCAACAGAAAAAAAATACATGCTAAAAAAGTATTAATATCCACTTGCATATATTAATCCTTTATTTGGGTTTGTTTAAATTAATAAATTAAGATTTTGATAACTTGCAACTGATGACCCAAAAATGTCATTTTTGGAAATGCTTGTTTTCTGTTAAATGCAAAAAAAAAACTAACAAATGCTGGTACATAAAACAAACTTTTATTTGAAGTTTAAAGCACCAACAGTCCATATAAACAAAAATTAAAAAAACAGTCCACTAATAAACGTAAATTAAAATATTATAAAACAGATTCCACTATTTGGTAAACACTTTATATATATAACATATCTTTCCTTATCACATCTAATTTAGATGATACTTCATAATAATCAATAATCTTCGGTGGGCCAGCAGTAAGTTTAAGGATTTATAATGCAAGACTTCAAAAAAAACTAACAAATGCTGGTACATAAAACAAACTTTTATTTGAAGTTTAAAGCACCAACAGTCCACTAATAAACATAAATTAAAATATTATAAAACAGATTCCACTATTTGCATTCACAGCATTTTCCTGTTATTTAAGTGAACACATCAAAAACTTTTTTGCTCATAACAATGATTCAATTGTCTCCTTCACTATCTGACTGCATTCTTGTATCTGTTCTTCTGTGATGATCAACGGAGGTGAAAATCTGATCTTGTCACCATGTGTTGGTTTTGCCAGAAGGCCTCTATCTCTGAATTTCAGACATATGTCCCATGCATCGTATTCTATGTTACAAAGATATACAATACAATTTTCTAACAGGTTATACTAATATCAGGAAAAAATAAATACATAATCTATCAATTAAGTAGAATTATGTAATAGAAGGTTAATGTTCTGTATTATCAAAATATAAAATATGAAGTAAAAATAAATAAACAAAAAGCAGTTTTCATATTTTATTTTGAGGGTATAGATAATTAAATGTATTACAGGGAAAATTGTATTTTCAGAAAGAAACTACATAAATTACAAGAAAATAAAATTAACCAGAGTTAATCTGATCAATGTACAACTTTTATTTAAAAAAAAAATCTGGATAAAAATATTTTACACCACACAATTCTCCAGTTAATACCTTGTAGTTAAAAATAGTGTATTCAAACAAGAAACTTTTTTTTAATCTATAACAAAATACAGAAAATAGTAGAATATGAAAAGGGTATTGATATAAATTCTTATTGGTGGATGCTACACGTATACTTAGCCTAAAGTTACTATTATTGAAGAACAATACAAGTATTGATTCAGCACATTCTTCATTACACAATTGTATAAGAGTATATCAGATTTAAAAAAATAACATTATGATAATTTTAAACTGTTGCCTATCAACGTATTGAATTATTAAGCGACGAATTAACCAGTGAATTGCTTTTTGACAGGTAAGCCACACATAAAAATAGGGTTAAGGCATCAGCTTGTTGGAATTTTAATATGCAATTATTCAAACACATACACTACTTCCTTGCATATCAGGAAAACTTGCAGAAGTTAGAAGCAATTTGTATGAAGTTCTTTGTAACAGTTTGGTTCCACGTACACCAAACACGAGGGTAAATTTTTACTTACATGGTTATTTTGTCAGTGTTCCAGACAAACCTTAACTTTGCATTTAGTTCATATTTTCTGAAGCTACAAAACATTTGAATTTCTCTTTCGATATTTTCAAAAGCTACCCTATATCTTGCATTTCAAAGCTTAAGGCAGTAATATCCAGTGGTTTATAGTGATAAGGGTTATTATGTAGCTTTGAAAACTAAAAACAAAAATTGGAAAAGTTTGAAGTATTTGAATGGTAATTAAAGACCAAGTAAAAAATTCATTCCAGTAACAAATATGTTTCAATGCAAATATAATGCTCTTTCTTGTACCATAAATAAACATGGCATATAGATTAAAGAAAGAATCAATAAAATTTGTTGCTGCAAATCAAATTCTATTCACACAGAAGGATTTCAAGAAACGAAACTAACTTTTGGACTACTCTGTACATATCATATAGTTTTGAAAAATGGTGTTCTTTTGTCACACATACACACAAAGAAAGAAAGAAACTTACTTTCAGTAATAACAATAGCATTCAGTAAACCCTTCCCTCTGACAGTCTTTACAATTTCTTTTGGTAGTTTTTGTAATTCACCCCTTAGAATCTGTCCCATTTTTTCAGCATTTTCAGCCAATTTTTCTTCATCCAAAACCTTGAAAAAACAAACGCTTCATTTCATATGCACTTATAGGTTTTAAAAAACAAATATATTTCTTTGACAACTTTCGGGTATGTTTAGTTCTTCATAAAACTTCTAAAGCATTTCATGTGTAGTGATATCATTTGAAAATAGTGTTGATGGAAAAGTATCATTAGTGCAAAGGTAAATAATAGCATTAAAGTAAAAATATTGAAAATTATACTTTGTTATTAGCTATCTATATGGTGACTGGAGTTTTATGAGATAAAAAAATGAAAGAGTTGAAAAATAACATAAAATACAATATTTATTTTGCAGTTTTGAAATAGTTTAGTTCAAATTTTTACCTGAAGAGCAGTGATGGCTACTTTAGCACCCAGAGGATTCCCACCATAAGTTGAACCATGTTGTCCTGGTTTGATCACATGCATAATAGAGTCATCTGCTAAAACAGCAGACACCTGAAAAAAAAAAAGCATTTAATTCTTATTACTTTGAAATCAGTTCTACAAGTATCATGCTGTTCTTAAATTAATAACTGGGAGACAAATACAAAATGAAATCTAGGTTTGAAAATATGCAGACACTGCGATCTTTAATGTATAAAATCCATGTTTAAAATAATAATAATAATCTAACATCAGAATATTTACACTTACTGGATAAAATCCACCAGAGAGAGCTTTCCCTAGCATCAAGACATCTGGTCGTACATTTTCATGGTTCACACACAACCGCCTGGAAAAAAAAAAGGAAAAAGATTTAGTTTCTTGAAATTATATTTTCCTATTAAAAGGTCAAATTACATGTGTAATAACTTAAATTTTATTTTCTTGGCTCGGACATGAACCTCTTGCACAACAGGCATGTGTTCTACTAACTCAGATAAAGGGTTAATCCACAACCGCTTGCTAGTAAGACACATTAACAACTCACACATTTAGTTTTAAGATACAGTTTCTTACAAGTACCATTAAGATAATCATTAAAAAAAAACCTGCCATATCTCCATAATAACAATTATGCAAAGAAATCCAGACAATTACTTTTTTATTTTCTGATGAAATTGAAAACTGCTACAGTATGATATTTTATGAGAAGCTCAAACATGTACAGAATAAACATGTTTCATCTTTGATGAGACAGAATTTTGATATTTCATACCTGCCTGTCCTTGCTAGTCCAGTTTGTACTTCATCAGCTATCAACAAAACATTATGTTTGGTACACAGTTCTCGTACACCTGTCAAGTAGCCAGCCTCAGGAACTATAATACCTGCTTCAGCTTGGATCGGTTCTATCATGAAGGCACAAATGTGTGGATCCTGCAAAGCCCTCTGTGAGGCAAAGAAGAAATCTGGGTAATTGGTGATGATTCAAGAAAATAAACTACTTAAAAGTATTATATGCAATGAAACAGTATAGAAATGTTAGTTTCCTTCTTTAATTATATAAATTACATTATCCATCCACGTAGCAAAAGGTAATTAGAAATTAAACTGTGTTATTACAATCTGAGCTTTTGTGAAATTATAAAATATGTCATCAAGTTGCAAGTTGATTTCTACATTACACAAACATCTCAGAGCCTGAATTAAGAATGATTTAAGTTAGTATTTATGTTAGACTTACATCAAGAGCAGTTAAATCATTATATGGAACGATAACATAGCCAGGCATAAAAGGACCAAACCCCTCATAGCTCTCGGGGTCGGTCGAACTAGATATAGCTCCCATGGTACGTCCCCAAAAATTCCCTTCTGCAAACACAATCTTTGCTGAATTTTTAGGGATTCCTTTAACTTCATAGCCCCACTTTCTAGCCAGTTTACAAGAAGTCTCACCCGCTTCCACTCCTATCAGAAGATCAAAACAAACAGCTTAAAACAATTCTACCGTGTGTACAATTTTCTAAAATAGTTCAAAAAAAGGTTTTGTTTTGTTTACTAAAATCTTTAGTACTGTGATGCCATTCCAACAATTTGCAGGATATGGTTGTGTCACATTAAGCCTTTTATAATGCGATGCCAAAATCATTAAAAAACAAACAATCAGTTCTGCAGGTTTTATACATTTTTTAAAATATCAATTAGATCAAAGCAAATATAAAAAATATTTTCTGACAATAAGATTTACTTTTATAACTTAAGTTATAAAAACACATACGACTGCACACGTGTGCTACTTTTTAATCCTTCCTTAACATCTCACAACAATATTAA
The DNA here is from genome assembly GCF_000517525.1 of Limulus polyphemus. Classification (NCBI taxonomy): domain Eukaryota; kingdom Metazoa; phylum Arthropoda; class Merostomata; order Xiphosura; family Limulidae; genus Limulus; species Limulus polyphemus. The sequence continues at coordinate 160,323 of NW_013666305.1, forward strand.
CTCATGCCCCTTCCCACCCGTTTTAAACACCTGCACCACTATAAAGTAGTGTGTAGTCTATCAGTCAGTCGGTAGATATTAAAATGACATCACATAAGTGATGCTTAACGTTGCAATTTGTACTGTCGTGACGTCAGTAAAACGTGCTTATGCCACGAATCACGAGAAAAATTATGCAGTCTGTAAGATACAAACACAACATGACATACAAACTTCAAAAGCAAGAAATAAAAATATTTGTTACTCTGAATTTTGGGTTTTATTTACTCTTGTAACAGAACACTTTTATGGATGTTTCAGAAGTACATCCATATGTACATAAATGCAGCTAGCTCTATTCAATGGTAAAATGGTCATATCCAAGTTAATCAACACAATACCTGTATTCATTGGTAAAACCTTATCATATCCAAACAGGTTTGTAATAAACTCTTCAAACTCTCCTAAAGCAGAGTTGTAGAAGGCTCTCGAAGTCAATGTTACAATACTTGCTTGCTCTCTAAACGTTTTCAGAATCTTTGGGTGGCAATGTCCCTGGTTAACAGAACCGTATGCACTGAGGAAATCAAAGTATCTCTTCCCTTCAACATCCCATACAAATACACCTGCAAGCAAGGCAATGCTCATGTACAGGACTACCAAAGTAATTTACATAGATTTTTAAACTGCCATATGAGTAAATAATGAAAACAAATGAAAAGATTTGCCATATACAGATAGAGAAAGACTTATTTGAATAACTTTGTAGCTTTTCATTTCTGACGAGTACATTTAACATGGTCAAAAAACCTTCCTTTATTACTTTAAAATGTGTTTTCGTGTACACGTTATATGATGTTTGAAAAGACTAAATGAATAAACAAGAGATGAATATCTTAGTGTAATTAAAATACTTTAAAAAATTCTAGATAAATTTTCACAGACTTATATTAAAACATTTCATCTCCAATCAGTAGCACTTCACAGATTCAGCTATACTTCTGCTTTTAAAAACTAAGAGAAATATTTAATGGTAAGATATAAAACATTCTCTGAAACCAATAGAGGAAGCAGACGGGTGCCAGATTTCCTATATACATATAGCACAAGTGATTACCAATACAACCTCATCCTTACATTGCTTGTGTCTTAAAAACTATTTGTTTTACGGAAGCCAAATTTTACCAGAAGCACATGGAGAATAATAGGTCTTATTCAAGACAATCTGGCCCATGTTTTAAAAATTGTAATAGATGGGGGTGTTAAATAAAATTTCTGTTCTGTTATTTTCAATTATGATAACAAACCCATTTAGAAATAAAGCTATTGCAAGTTCAGTGGTCCTCTCAATATCCTGAACATGGACACTCATTATATTTTTGTATTCTTGAAAGACAGAGGAAACGAAGAAAAACAAATGCTAGCTTGCAAGAAAAGTAATTCATTATGAATTACCATGTCCAAGACTTCCTTAATAAAACTCAACGTCCTCAATGTGCCTTTTTGTGAAATTTGGTTATTCTATAACGAGGAACTTGTAAAATATAATATGCATCATCGACCAAATTTACTTAAAGTTTTTATTGGCATGTATTTCAAGAAATTATTTTCTCAAGGAAAGATAATAACCTACACATTAGATTTTAACCTGTTTGGAAATCGTAATTTACTATTTACTTACAATTTATAAAACTGCACACTTTTAAAAGATTATAATCAAAACTTGTGTTTATTTTTGCATACGTAAAAAAACAATTGAGCAACTAGCTTCACAAAATAAAATTCAGAAGAACCAACAATTGTCTGATATACCTCATTTTAAAAAAACTATTTGAACAATTATTTTTCAATGAGTTTTGAAAAAATCTCAGTAAATATTACAAAATAGTAATAGCCAGATATAGTGTCGTGATTGCAAGATGCAAGAGACTCCTTAATACTTAAGCTTTGTTTAGTAAAAGCCTAGAAAAGAGTGTCTGAAATGTTCTTTTCTGATGTTTCTGTTCAAAAAGAAAATGCTAACATGCTCTTTACAGATTCCATTAAACGTTGTCTACGTATTAAGGAGCCCCTTTCAATCTATACATAATCTTAAACTATGAATATACTCGAGTCATCCTGCAATATTTTACCAAGATTTTATTTGAACAGTTAAAAAACAGCAACATTTATGAACCTTAAGTAAATTACACAATTTTTTACACAAGACATAGGAGAAAATATCTCTCCATTATTATCTACAATCTAACTTTGACTTACAGCATAGATATTTTCAACAAATTAAACAATGATGTACAGCAATCACGGGGATGAGCTTTCCTAAAAGTCAGAGCAAACCTCTTGTGAAAAGTAATAAAGAAAAGACTACCTCATAAAGGGGCTCGAGATAGTTGTCCATTTTTATGTTCTATGCAAATTACAACCATCATAAATTATGAAGCCTTGAGATTTTTTTTTTTAAACAATATATTGTGCTTATTTTCATAGCTTATAAAAACAACTCTACAAATACAAATAAAATTTAGGGCTTGTATGTTCCGTACCTTCTCCTTTATGAAGTGCTACAGGTATGGGGTGGTAATTATGAGCACCATATTTAGACTCTCTTTCAAATATGGCTTGGGAGTTCATATGATACAATGTAGCTGCTGAAGAAGATGATCTCACCATCACAGGAAGAGTGTTATGGAAACATCTTAGCCAAGACAGAGCCTTTGAAGAGAACATGCTGACAGGATGAATTTTACTTCTACAAAAATTAAATAAATACATATTACTATGTAAGTTTACAGTTTTTTTTCATTTATTACATATTCTTTATGCTCAATTAAACAGTATTTTAGATTATGTTTTGTTATAAATTATTGCCACATTCAATTTTTATAAATTATAGCTTTTTCCATTAACTGTACATTACCTATATAAATAAATGTCAAAATATGTGTGTCATATTGATAGAATTATTGAAAACGGTGTGTCTTTCTTTTCAGTATTGATACCTTTATTGCACTTTTAATGTTTATTATGTTAAGGAAAGAAAACAAAATTGAAGCACAATTTCTTATTCTTTGTTACAAACAAGTTTTTATTTCACCCATCCAACAGGTTGGTACTCCAGCTGGTTGTTAATATAAGCTAATATTTACTTTATCTTATTTATCTATTTTATTTTATTTATCTTCTAAAGTTATACTTTCATCCACTATTACAACATTAGTAAATTTTTTTAAATGCTCTATCTACAATATTCAGGTTAAATCCCTTTCCATTTTAACCTTGTGTGTTATTATTTTACCATTATACACAAGTGCCAAGAAACAATACTTAGTCATTAAATTTACTTTGTTCTGGTTGCCTTTGTTCTTTTGTCATTCTCTTGAGGTAAAAACTGGTCTGTCCATGGGAGGGAGGGTTGGATGTTGGGCAAGAAGTTAGACAATAGTGTTCTCCAATGTCAGGTCAGGTGATATCTCAAGGTTACAATATCTTTATGTTTAAATGAGAATGAACAGTCAAGTGGATAGCACTAGTCACTCTGGGTAAATACAACAGTACCAATTAAGTAAGGAACATTAGATTTAAACAGTCCGATATATACCATTGACGGGGAAAGCCTGAGATACCATCTTGAATAAATATTCAGGTAGTTGATCCAGTAAAAGTAACAATCCTCTGCTAACCAAGCGTGTGTGTCTTAATAAAGACTGTTCATTTTAATTTTACACTGTGTCCAGTCTCTTTATTTTGTTCTCTCAAACACAGTGGTTTAAAATATATTTAGGACTACTCTGTTATAGATGTATTTTCAAATCTCCTGTTATTCAGCAAATGTATCCCATCCACTCAAAGAAAAACTAGTTTGACCTGAAAATACCGTACAGTTTTCTAACAAAAAACTTTTAAACTTTGTCTATTCTGCCAAATGGTAGCAAAAAAAAGTTCAATAACATAACATATAAGGACAACAAGGGACATGCTTGTTCATCAAGGCTGTCTTAGCTGAAGATGACTCCTACCCTACTAAAATTTATATTGTTGTCCTCTTGTCTAAACAGTAAACATTTCAACCAGATTCTTTGCATATAAGGACAACAAGGGACATGCTTGTTCATTAAGGCTGTCTTAGCTGAAGATGACTCCTACCCTACTAAAATTTATATTGTTGTCCTCTTGTCCTAAACAGTAAACATTTCAACCAGATTCTTTGCAACGCTTCTTTTCATTCAAGAGAAAACAACCAATTTCAGATATCTTAATTTGTATGACAACCTTTCATCCAAGTAGCCCTTCTTTCAACCCTTTCCAACAATTCAATATCCTTCTTAAGGTAAGGAGCCCAAGACTAAACACAATACTCCAGATGAGGCCAAACCAGTGACATGTATAATTAAATTGTAACTTCTTTAGACTTCTTTTCGATATTTCTGTAAAAACATCCTAAAGTCCTATTTGCCCTGTTTTTTGGATGGCTTAATAGACTGATAAACCAAAACACCAAGATCCTTTTCTTCCATAACACTCTTAAGGTCATTCCTATCCTAGCTATACTTATATTTCAAATTATAATAACCCACATACAGTACCTTGCATTACAGCAAGCAATACCCAAAACCTTAATATTTAACCAATGTATTGACCATTCCTTCATCTATGTCATTGATGTAGATCAAAAAGATCAAAGGTCTCAACACTGAGCCCTGAGGTACCTATTTTTTGTGACATTAATCCAGTTTGACCAAATTCAATTTGAAACAAGCCTCTGCCTTCTTTCCTCTAGTTATTTTCCAAAACAACTAACCAACTTATCCCTCACACCCACAAAGATATTTTTTCAACAAGCATTTTGTGTAGTAAATTGCCAAATGCTTTCTGAAAATCCAGATGCATGAAACCTACCCCCTACTCTCATCTAAAGAAGCTCTAACCTCCTCAAGAAATGTCAAAAGATTAGTAATGCAAGATTTTCTCAGTTGGGAAACCATGTTATTAATCATTCAACAAAATTCTTCCTACCACTACTGTAATTACCTGAACAATTCTCCAGCTCCTTTGGAAAAGGAGAGTAATCAGTATTAACTTTTGTTCAGAACAAGCTACCCACTTAAAGTAAATAAAATAAAATAAAAAAATCAACATAGTAATGAGTATAGCTAATCAAACACTCTTTTCCTAAGTTTTTACTTATAAAAGATTAGAATCTATTGTTTCAGCAATTGAGTGTTCTTGCTGTTAACAATATTTCAGTTACAATCCCAATAATATCTCATGAGGTTCTACCAATTTACAAGATTTAGGTTAGTCTTACATGGATATATTAAGCTTACTTCCAATCTTATGGCACCTTTCCACTATTCAAGGGCTTTCAAAAAACATTAGCAAGTGACTCGTATCCAATCCTTAACCTCCTTCAAACCCTTGGAGAAATTATCTGGTCATGCAAGGAGCCTTATCATTCTTCACGCTTCCCAACTTTTTCTTAACAAACTTATAATTAATGTGATCACCTTAGTTGATCATTGCATCTAGTAACTGTTCAGGATATGGAATACTGCTTAAATCTTCATTAATAAAAATTGAAGAAAAAAAAAGCAAAATTTAGTATCCCAGCCATCTTTTATGATCTCTCAAAAGACCCTACTTCCATCCTAAAATTTTGTTTACACTTAAATGTATACTTCATTTGTAAGCTTTTAACTAACCTTTTTTCATATACATATTTTGATTTCATAATTTCCTGTTTTGGCCAACTTTCTTGATCTTCTTTAATCCTCCATTCATAGCAATCAATTTAAATTTCTCCAATTTATAATGCTTTTCTTTAATTTGATCTCTTATACTTTTTGCAAGCCAACATGGTATTCTGCTTGCAGCCACCCATTTTTTTTTCTCTCTCTCTCTATAAAGAGCATGTCTATTTTGAATATATATATTTTCCATATTAAATTGGTATCTTCAATTAATTCAGTTGCCCAATTGACAATATATAATTCTTGTTGCATCCCTTCAAAATTTGTTTTTTACATTTGTAATTAAAAGTCCCATCATTCCTAATCTCCATATGCAATAAAGCATTAAACCTATTAAACAATGTCCATTTGTAAACATATATTCTCCTAAAATTCCTCATAATTATAAGTTATAACCTCATAAATTAACAGCTGAAATCTTAATCTCACTATAATTACAAGTATCATCTGATGGTCTGTAATGTGTATCAGTTTCTAACTAAAACATAAAAGCTATTTTTCCACCTATATCCACTATCAGACCAGAAATGGTATTAATAATATTACTATCAACAGTTCCTTATTACTAAGCTGTGGTGAATGTAATACACAACCACGTGGTACTTTCACGCACGCAAAAATATGGGTAGTTTGTGTAAAACACATGCTTGCTAATGACAATGTTAATAACTAATAATACTATATCATTATTAATAATACTAATAGCAAATAATGACTAAGACCAATACACCAAAGTTTACTATTAACTTACAATAACAATATAAAGAGCTATTATTCAAACATTAAAACTTTTTAAGTTCATCTCGAATATTACAGATTTCTTGTAGTACTAAGTGAGAAAGCTTTATTGCGACGAGCCTACCTAAGTCGGAGCGAGTCTTAAAGTCGAGAAGGAATCCTACGAAAAGATAAAAATAAGTTAGCACAACCTGGTGCTCAAGGCTGCTTTAAATAATAACTTCAGAAAAGGCAGGCAGATAAAGTTATGAATACAAGTAATTATAACGTAGAATGATATTAAGTTAAGCTTTTAGAAGTTATTAAATGCAATTTTTCTTTTGTATCTACTAGCTGATTTACCCAAGAACTTTAGCTAAAAATATTTTTATTTCTTTTTTTTTAATAAGTACATTTGACAGCTTTTTCCGTTGCACTACCGAGCGTCCGCCGGGGAAGTTCTCCTGACCCCCTTGCTATAAAATGAATTAGGGTAAAATCAACCTTGCTAGGAAGATTTATGTCTACTTTGTGCTTAGCAGTGCATAAAAGCATTTGGCAAAGTTAACCATCAAAGTCAATTAGAGATAGGATATCGGATTTTCGCTATCCTTTTGTGAAAAAGGTATCATTTGACAGCTACCTAATGCCAAATCTCATTTTAGTTGTCTTTTAACGTTTTCTTGTTATTACAGCGAGTTTCTATTCATAAGAGGTAGTTTTTTGTTGTTGTTTTTTAATGCTTGATATACATAAGTCTGATATCACACCCATATTTCTTATTAATTTCCCAGGCCTAATGTTCACTTTCAGAGTTCGTTAAATTCTAACACAAGTCACTGGTATTTTTAATAATTTGTTATACGCAAATCTACATAAAAGAGCGCCCCCCAGTGGCACAGCGGTATGTTTGCGAACTCTCAACGCTAGAAACCGGGTTTCGATACCCGTGGTGGGCAGAGCACAGATAGCCCATTGTGTAGCTTTGTGCTTAATTCCAAACAAACATAAAAGAGCTATCTGTGCTGCGCCCAATTCAGGTATCGAAACCACATTTAAACGTTATAAGTCCTCAGGTCCTCCGTGGCTCAGCGGCATGTCTGTGGACTTATAACGCTAAAAATCGGGTTTCGATACCCGTGGTGATAACAACATAGATAACCTATTGTGTAGCTTTATGTTTAACTATAAATAAATGAATATGAGTCTTCAATCTTTTCGCACAGCCAAGAGGTGGAATATACTCGTATTTCTAACTTTATCTAAAACAAGATTATTAAATCTATAAAGTGCAAATAGGGATCTTCAGAAAATTACAGAAATAAGATAGGTAGCTTAAAGTGAAAATGCAATCGCAAAAAAAAAAGTAAAACAAACAAGCTTAAAGTTTGAGACATAGTATTGGCATTATTTCCTGAAGCTACAATTCCCTATTTCGACTGTATGTCTAAAGCTGTAATACTTAGGAGAATCAAGATAAGGATTTGTAGCTTGAGAAAATAATGTCAACACTATGTCTCAAACCTTAAGCTTCTTTGTTTACTTTTTTTTGCTATTGCAACTTATCATTTTACATCTCGAACTAATGCAATCAAATAGTCAATAGCTACAGTAAATCATCACGAACCGTATCAGCTAGCTACTACCTATATATAAAAGTAAAGAAATAAGACTGGAGATACTGTAGACATTATTTACTCAAACTACAGATTCTTATTTTGACTCTACCAGAAGTAATTCTAGTTAACAGCATGGAGCCAAAATAAGGGTTTGTGGTTTCAGTAATTAATGTTTACGTTATCTCCAGCATTGTTTCCGTACTTTTTTTTTTTTTTACGATCCCTACTTACAGGTTTTTAAATTCCCAGTTGTATTTATTTATTTTGTGAGAATTACAACTGTAGTACACTGGAGACTAATATCCCACGTTTTTCTCGTGGTCAGTGACGCTGTTAATACACCTCAACACGAGTACTGTTTATGACTCGAAGAATGTCCAGATGATAATCGATCTTCCACCTCGTGTGCCAGCATCCGCAGAGAAATTGTCGCAATTACTTTAGATATTCGAGTATGGAACCTTGTCACATTCACATCCGGCACCTTCGTGTTATAGGCAACGTCCTTAACAAATATCCTCACCAACTTCCTTCCTCAAAAGTTATGATCAACTATTAACAAATATAATTGCTGATTTCCTCACTAAAGGAAGTATAGAGAAATTCACAATCCCATGATTTAATAGTTATAAATATTTGAAATTTTATTTTGTTCATGAACACCAGTTAGTTTTTAGTCAGTTTACACAGAGCCCAAACGTATCACATAGAAGAAATTTTAATTTTTCACTACACAAACAGAATTTCAGTGTCAGTGGATTATAGTTTTACACTGATGTATTCTATAGTGTACAATTGTAACAATCGAATCTGATATCATTTAAATAATATACATTTATCGCTGTATGTTTGGTAAATGTGTTTCAGTAAAAGGGTGCATGTGGATCAATCAGTATCTTGTGTAGCCTCAACCTTCACTGTCACAGTTTTGTCTAGAAGGATGTATATATATATATATATATATAATTGTTTGTTTGATATTACGCACAAAGCTACACAAGTGGGCTATCCGTGCCGTGCCCTCAAGACGAGTATACAAAACTCGTTATTTTTTTGTTTTGTTTTGCGTTATAAGCCTTCAGACTTGCACTAAACCATTGGGGGAGCAATGGCTTTCAAAAAGTCGAAAATGTAAAAACCAAAAGCTGTGAGAGAAGGTAGCCAATATATTCCGGAAGATTAGAGGGTTCACGGGTGACCTTTGTGATATGAAATGGATGAACCTAACTTGTACTTACAGAAGACCAGAGAAACAATGAGTACTAATGTCCCAAAGGGCGATGAAGCGAGAATTTTTCTCCATTATTTATGGTGATATAGAACGTAGAGCAAGTAGTGACCTTCAGACAGCAGTCAGTCCAAAGTTCCAGCTCAAAGTAACAGAACCATCACCAGTCCAAAAGAAAAGATAACAAAACATACTATCCAAGTAAATTTGAATACACGTGCATGCACTAAGGACATGATTCCGAATTTCTGCTCTTTAATCGTCTACTCTGTATCAGCACGCGTCATCAGACCTCCCGTTTTCTCACTTAATTTAAAGCTATGCCGACCATTTTTCTTATCCCTGAAGTCCATCTGGAATATGTGAACAAAATGTGTTAAACCAGCCATGGCGTCATGGTAGTTTCTACGCTGATTAGTATCTTGAATTTTGGAATGCGTCCAACTTTTGTTTGCTTTGAATATTTGCTCAAAGCTACACAAGAGATATCTGTACCAGCAGTTCCTAATTTCTAACCGATGGACTAGAGGGGGAGATAGCGCTGGTCACCAACGCTCTCATCATCAAGTCTTAGGCTAATAGTGGGATATAACCGTCACTGTTATAACGCACTTGTTCCTCAAAATGCATCCTCCATCGCGTTTTCTGTCAAAGTCTTCTGGCTCTCACTGCACTGTTTATTGAGAATAGTAACGATAACATGCTTGAATTTAAAAACAATAAATAAACGTTTAAACATTGTACGAACTTTCTAAGAACTACCTTTAAGAGGAAGCTAAATATGATCGTTTTGAAATAAAATAAAAAGGATCCGAAATAACCGAGACCAAGTGCAGCCCACTGGTTAGTGGGTCGGATTATTGAAATGAGGTTCCATGGTTTGGGGTCTCGTTAACGAAAAAAAAATATAAATATAAAATCACGCTCTGCGTAGAAACTGGGGTAAAAGAGATATGGATACAAGATATACATTTCTATCGTAGTTTAGACATTTCATGATTTACGCAATGTTCAAATTCGTTATTGCATTTACAACATCAAAAGAAACAAAAAAGTCTAACTGAAGAGTAAGGGTTCTATACTCTTGTTAACTCAAATAAGTTTTAATCAGTTTGCATTCTTGTATTCGTCTAAACTCACTTTGGAGACAAGGGATTTAACATATTTTGTTATTATTACTTAATAATTGTGTGTTTGTTTGTTGTAGAAAAAGGCTGCATTGAGCTAACTGCTGTGTCGACCGCTGGAAATCGACCCCAGAATTTTGTGTTGCAAGTCAGTAAACTTACCGCTGTCCCACCGGGAGACTTATTATTTAATGTTCTATATCAGCGTTTCCCAAACTATGTTCCGCGGAGCACTGGTGTTCCGTCCGAGATTGTTTGTTTGTTTTAAAGTTAAGCACAAAGCTACACAATGGGCTATCTGTGCTCTGCCCACCACGGATATCGAAACTCGGTTTCTAGCGTTGTAAGTCCGCAGACATGCCGCTGTGCCACTGGGGGGCCGTCGAGATTGATATGTGCTCCTTAAGAAAATCACGATTTTAAATTTCAGTAAAATATTTAACACTTTTTGTACGATCGTAACTTATTATGAAATAATTTCCTATGTATTAGAATTAGATAATATCGATTTCGAATTGAAGAAGAATTATAGAAGATGCCATATCTATTCTACATAATATCTTAGTGGAGAGGTTTGTACCTAAAATATATTATAAGCACAAAAATGAAAAATTCATTAATATGTAATTTCATTAAATAAATAATATACAACTCTAGATGGCACTGCGCGCACAACATACCCTATACATTGATATTTCACGTGTTTAGTGTACCGTAAGCTTTTTCTCAGCTGAAAAGTGATCCGTGGCCAAAAAAGTTTGGAAAACGCTGCTGTATATAAAGCGCGTATTTTAATCTTATAAATAAAACACTCTTAAAGCAACAGTATATTTTAAGATAAAATGTATTATTTACACAATAAACTCCAGTTATTAAATATGTTTCTCAAAAGCAACCCATAGAGACGTAAAGGTGCATTTTTTTTCACCTTCGTGGTAACTTTTATATAAAACCGCTGAAATATTATTTGTTATTTTTGACTTGTATTGTAATTCTATTTACGAAATTCTGTACCAGTGGCGTAGGGCATAGACCCCCTCTCCCCACTTTTCAATCTGTTTCACTAAAAATGCATGAAAATGTGGAAATTTACGCCTGGGAAAAGCAGGAGAATGCATACAATTTAATCCGGAACCAAAGAGCTTCCACTTCCAGAACCTAAGGCGAGCCCTGGATCCTGGGCGTAATGGGTGTTCCTGTGATGCACATTCGCTCGCTTCGCTTGGTCAAATAAATCTTGTGCCCTCTCCCACGTTAAATTACATCTATTACACCTCTGTGCACTATCAACTTTCGGAATTCCTAAAAATGAATATATGTTGAAGTCCTAAGATTATATATTACGCATTAGTAATAGTGTAAAGCTATTCAAACCAAGAAATAAAGTTGCCTTACCTCCGAGGTACTTGTAGTAGACTCGACAGCCGTACGTTATTATATCTTTATATATGATGGATTACAAGGGACGTCATGACATGACGTAAGTGAACCTTTACTGAAATATTATAACCGAAGATTTAGGGACAGGAGAAATGTTGTATGCAACAGCAAGCTCGAGAAATGACGTAACCGGTGAAGGTCTGTTTACTAGTAAAAATCAAATTCTTTTAGAATCAAATAACTTAGTAATCTTTTAACCTTATACACTTTAGTCGTTTGCCGTCAAGGGAAGATATAGCACTCAAGTTTTCCAATTGTTAATTAAGAAAACCTTGATTATTATTTTTTTACACTCACAACCATCTACAGTTTTGACGTAATTTAGGATATTTTCTTTATTAACATAGATATATTTTAGTTCAAAGCCTTATGGTAATTAATTAAATCTTATTATTACATTATTTCTTTCCACACTTTTCAGATATATAGTAAGAGAAGAATACAAAGATCGTGTTGAAAATGCAGTTTTGTTTGATGACTGGAGTCTGAGGATCACGTTGAGCGATTTAATTGGCAGAGCGAATGACATAAGATTGTTAAATACGTTTACATGTCTGAATATGTTCATAATTTTACTCAGGAGCGTCATTTCACAATGGGCTTGAGGGAGGAGACATGACGGAGTGACCTCGAGTGGGTCCCCCAATTCAGTTGGGGTCCCTATGCTATGGCGTATATAGCCTATGTATGTTAATCCGGCCTCGTTAAAAATAACTTAAAGAAACTGCCATTTTGAGCACGTTTCCGAGCATAAAGAAATGAGACGGCCATTTATATCGCTCCCCATTCCCAAGTGACGCCCTTGGTTTTATTGACAGAACGAGTTTGATTAATTAACAATAATTACAGTATTTAACTCCTAATAAGATCGATAATATACAAATTTTGTTTTTATAAAACTTTTCTTTCCTGGCCCTATTATGAAGTCTTGTACTAAACAAAAAGGCTTTCGTCGGCAGCAACTTGTACTTCGCTCAGTTCTCACTTCAATTGATTGTAACTCGGACAGTAAGGAGCCGACTCTATCAGCGAGGAGACGTGTGCGTGATCTTTGAGCTTCAGTTTCTGGTCGAGTAGACACATTGTTGATAGAGATGGGTGGAGCTTGTCTGGGGGTGACGGTTTGCAAGTTCTAAGTTGCAGAAACTTAGGGATAATCTTGCAGGTTTTATTCCATAAGAAACGTGATGTCCAAGTTAACTGTTTTTAAATTTGAAATCGATTTCCTGAAAAAGAGCAGAATTTCATATCCATAGCACTTACAGATACATGACGCGACAAAAAATAGTCTAAAGAAGAACAATATAACCACAGAAGTGACGAATAACAACTTATTTATTGAAGTTTTCGGAATATACACATTCTGTCTTCAGTAAATCCTACAGTAAACACAAAACTATAATTAGAAATAATCACCTGAATATTAAATAAAAGCTTATGTACTACGATAAATATTTTTAAGAGCAATGTTAAGACTCAAAGTGGAGGGAGGTTGTAAAACCAGTGAGAGAACTTGGATATAACACAGATCCGCAGTAAATGAATTGTGATGCATACTCAGTTTTTAAAACACATGGCTTTAGTTTAGATGAAACGAACCAGAAGGCTATCCCTTATTGATGGTAAATGACGCACGTACATCATGGTTACACAAGTGTTCATTCATCAAGTCGGAAAATGAGGCATTCACATATGTTTTGTACCACTTGGTATATCTGAAGTGCACATTAATGTTTAACAATATGTATTAGTTATTAATTACTGTTGTATTTGTTTGTAATTAAGCACAAACCTACACAATGGGCTATCTGTGCTCTGCCCACCACGGGTGTCGAAACCCGAATTCTAGCGTTGTAAGTCCACAGACATACCGCTGTGCCATTGGGGGTCTTTCTGTTGTAGTAAAAAAGAAAACGATACATGAACTGAATGAAGACATATACATGCCGAATTTTGAAGGTCCTGCGTTTTGGCCAGAACATGCAAGTATGGCTAACTATTATTTCTTTGTAAGGAAAGATCCACACAAATTTGAAAAGGATGACTTTCCAAAGTACCACACAAGACAAACGTTTTCACAAAGCTACTAGAAACGAAATATAACAAATAGAGAAATTGTAAATCGTCAATGGCTCGTGTACTCCACGTCGTAGGATTGTGTTTTTTGTTTCTACAACAAGCTCTTTCGTAACTGTAACATGGCTTTAGAATCTGGTGGATTATGTTATTGGGTCAATGCTAGTGTACATCTGTCTGAACAAGAAAAGTCAAATGGACACACGACAGCTACCCTGCAATGGTTCGAACTCAAACAAAGATTGAACAACGGATGCACTGTGGATAAGCTAAGCCTACAACTATTCAACAATGAAAGAGTTCACTGGAAAAATGCTTTTGAACATTTCCTTGCCATCGTACAGTGTCTAACTGAGGACAACATGACATTCCATGGTTCAGTGGAAAAACTGTGCTAGCCACACACTTGTACAGTTTATAACGAAATTTGATCCAACCGTGGAGGAACACCTGAGAAGAGTGAAAGATGAAGAAATATTATAACCACTATTGGGAAAGTAAATACAGAATGAGCTGATTTCTCTTATGCGAACAAACATTGTACACACAATAAAATCTGCTAAATATTATTCTGTGATATTAAACTGTATTCCAGACTATTGGCTATTTGTTATGTCTCAGCTGGTTCATCTAATGTTTCTCCTTGAATTGGCATCAACACCGTGATGGACTATTTTTTTTAGTTTGGGAAGCACCTGTATGCCAAACCTCTGAATGAAACGCGATGAGAGTTCCGTGTTGAGGGTGTTAAAGTTACCAGGAATCAGACTCCGGAGTTCTATGATGCATTTGTCAAAATTGCAGAGATGACAAATGATCGCCAAGCTAACAGTGAAGCAGAATCTCCGTGCAAAGAACTGAATAATTTCAAGTTCTTTGTTGGTATGACATTTTGTTCCATGTCAACCATGTCCATAAAGAACTACAAAGTGGCAAAATTAGCAAGTGCAGTACAAAGTTCAGAGAGCACATGCAAGTGGCTAAAAGAATAACGGGAAAGTTGTTTCGAAACTGTACTGACAAGTGTTTCCAAGAGCAACTGGAAATGATCTGCAGACAGATCCAGTTTTCAAGGAAACTAAAATACGAAGAAGGAGGAAGATGTTTGATGACAATGAACCTGTCACAGATGCACAGGAAGCTTTCCGTGTACATTGCTTCAATAGGGTATTGAACACAGGTCTTAACAGCAGATTAGAACAACTAAGAACACATCACAAAAATATTTGGCTTTATGTACGTATTTTAACATTGCTCTTCGGATTCTTCTCACCATTCCGTTGATTTTGCATCAAGTGAAAGAAGCTTTTCTAAGGTAAAACTTATAAAGACATACTTGAGAATAACAATGCTGGAAGAAAGGCTAAACAGCTTGGTATATTGTATATTTAAAACGAGATTGCCAGAGACTTGGACTTTGGTAATCTCATCGAAGATTTTGTTTCCATAAAAGCTTAAAAGGTTCGCATTTACGAAGAGATCCTGGTGAGTGCACAGTTGATCTTTAATAACAGTTTGGTCTCTATAGCTAGTTGTTTAGGAGAATAATCAGAATGAGAATAATATATTATGCTCTTATATGTTTCAAAACGTCAAAGACTTACAAGTGAAGTTTATTATATGATGAATGTCTTCAGATGTTGTTGAAAATCGGTATAAGTACTCCAGTTTTGAAGAGAAATTTTTGATTCAATAATCAATTTATTATTATAGCGATTGCAATTAAGCAAATGCGTAGGTACGCAGGCGCACTTGCA
>NW_013666305.1:176916-189793 GCF_000517525.1 Limulus polyphemus
AAAGTTTCGTCGGAACGAAGTTACGGGAAGTTAATTAACAAACGGAGACGTAACAATATGAAATAAAACACTTTTTTGTTTTCTTGGAAAATATTCCATTCCGACCCCGCTTCGTTCATGAATCATTTAGTAATTAGCTGTAAAGTTAACTAAACTGACAATAGAACCAGTCATTCTTTGTCATCTCCCTGGACCTCTTCTATCCACATACAGTCAAACTACTGGACACAAAGTCTCCTCAACTGAGTTTTAAAATTTTAACTAGGGACTGCACAGACTTGGAACTCCTCATTAAAGAGATTCTACTTATTTGCCAAATTCTCCCAAGCTTGAGTAACAACTCAACTTCTTAGTTAAGCTTGTTTTAATTTTTTCTTACTAGCTGTACATACTTTTACTAATTAATTTAGTGTGGGTCTATATTATATCCAAGTTCACTCACTGGTTTTACAATGACATTCCACTTTGAGTCTTGTTCGTTTGCTTTTAGAGCAAAGCCACATTCCGCTATCTGATATGTATACCGCGAGGAATCGAACCCCGGATTTTTGTGTTGTAATAGAAAGACCTATGCGTCTTAATATTGCCTTTATAAACGTTTATAGTAGTACACAAGCATTTAAATAACATTCAAATGATTATTTGTAATTATAATTTTGTGTTTACTCGAGGAATTTACTGAAGGTAGAATGTGTATAATCCGAAACGTTCAATATATATGTTGTTATTCGTCACTTCTCTGGTTGTATTATTCACAATTAGAAACTGGTTCGTGAAAGATAAACCAACTTCACTCAGTTCACTATCATTGTAGGCCTAGTGAATGCTGTAGAGCCTTATCAGAAGGTGGACCTGTTATTTTGCATTTGATATATTTTATTAGACCGACTTCAAGTTGGGTAAGTAATTTCAACGTTTAAATAAGTTAAATTGCCAATTACGACCAAGTACTAGTTGTACTATTTTAGTACTAAATTGTTCAAGTCACTATATTAATAATAACATCTTACTCTTAGTTCTACTAGTACTAGGGATGATAACTTATCAATATCAGCTGTACTAGTACTGCTACCTTATTCTAATACTAGTGGTAACAGTTGTATTACACAATTTAACATAATATTTAAGGACAACTACGGACCAGTTAGCCCATCTAAGCTGTCCCATCTAGTCATCTAAACCACTAAAAACAAAAAAGCTCACGGCCAGCCCTTATGGTTCAAAATATTTAATTTATGAAGCCTTACCTCAAATCTACTGCTTGAGTGCTTCCAAGTTCTGCCACATCCGAGTGAAGGCAAACCTATTTTACAACCAACTAGTGAACTACCCTGTTAGTATTAGAAAAATATAATTATCTAAGCTGAAGATGACTCGTTCTCTTTATATTTGTGCTCCCTAGTCCTATCATATTCACAATTACTTTCCTAGTGCTGAGTAGTACTAGTAGCTTGTTTCTAAACTATTTTTTTCCACAATTCAGCCTAAAAGTAAAATAAGTCCTAGAAGAATGAACAAAATATTTCCAGTGAGGCCTAACCAGTGACCCATAAATTAAATTATAATCTCGGGCATTCTCCCCATAGTCAGTTACATCCAAGAACTTAATGTTATCAGCAAATTTAAGTTTTTGTTAACCATCTCTTCATCTGTGTTACTGATGTAAATCAAAAAGTGTCAAATACTTTTTGAAAATCCAGCTACAACAAATCCACACCCATACCCTCATCTACAATAAGCAGTAACATCTTCAAAGATTGTCAAAAGAATAGTAAGGGAATATTTTCCTCCAGTGAAGTAATGTGGACCATCCAACAAAATTATAAACTTTGTTAAATGACTTTGCAAATAATCTTTAATTTATTGACCTATCGGAAAAGAAGGAAAGAGCCTTGCATATTTAATTTTTGACCATCTTTAAAACACTGGAGAAAACCTACTCAGATCTTGATGTTTTAACTATTTATAATCACTAGCAAGGGATTAATGTCTAATGGATTCGGATGAATTCTAGTATATCCCATAGAAGCTCGGGGGAAGGAATATTAATAATATTTTCTAATATAAAAACAGAAGAGAAAAAAATTTGAAAAAGCTTAGCCATTTCATAGTCCACAATAAAAACTTTGTCATGAGCAACCTTAAGCATCTAATCACCATTTTAACATTTTGCTTACTTTTAACATGAGTTAAAAAAATACTTGCTGTTATTTTAATATTATCAGGAACATGTTTATTATCAGTCCCTTCAGATTTCCCAATTTTATTCCAAATCCCTAGCTTTTCTAATTCTATAAGTCTTTCAACCTATCTGTCAATTTAAACTTCGACTTGCACCATATATCTCCTTTTTCTTTAGTAAACCAATTAGATTTTATCTTCCCTGTTGCAAGTCATCAGAATTAGTTTCCTTCAGTATATTACCATTTTTCTTTTGAACTGTTTGTCTAGTTTCCACAAAAAATAAAATGGAAAGTAACGAAATTAGTCTCGTGACCCAGACAGACAATAGAAAATTTCGAAAGTTCTACCTAGCAGCAGTAGCAGCATTGTTTGGCTCAATTTCTATGGGAACTGGCTTGGGATATTCTTCTCCTGCTATACCAAGTTTGCAGTCAGTCAACAGCAATGTACACCTCAGTGATGCAGATATTCCCTGGTTTGGAAGTCTGTTAGCTATAGGAGCATTAATTGGAGGACCTATTGCTGGTAAGATAAATTGCATATTTTTTTATCAATTGTATATATATGTAATAGGAATACATGATTAAATTCGGAATGAATTTTGAGTTACAACAATGTCACAAATTAAAAGTTTATTTCAGGTCTGTTAAGTTGACCGGGAGTTCTTTTCATAATGTTACACACACACAGCTACAGATTACAGCTTATTAAAATATTACTCACAAGACTGTCATTTGGTCAGGAGAACCAACTTTGGTTAGTAAAGAGTTTATTTCATTGTATTTTTCGTTTGCGTATGTCTTTTTTGTCAATAAATGGAAAATATTGCATTAAAGAAGGTCCAAAAAAAAAGTTTCAAGTTCGAAGCAGTATGATTTAATTTCTTTAATGATAGAGGGTCATTCGTCAAAACAAACGTATTGTCATATGCATTTATTCCAGTTTCTCCGAGCATGAGATTCAGAATAAGTGGTGACTTTATATTGACTTGTGGTTTATATCTTAAGTCCATTCTTTGGTGTCATAAATACAATTTTATATATATATGTAAAAAGTATTATCATACTATATCTTGTATGTCAGTATCTATATATATAAACAAAACTCCTGTGCCATCTATTGAATGGCACCAGAAACCAAAAATCCATAAAAATTTTCACACTGGGTATTCAAGATTCAGACAATTAGAAAAATAAATGTGGTATGTGCAACAACAATTTCTTTATAACAGAACACAATTTTAAATAAAAGTACTCTCCTTACAACAAGAAAACAACTTTCTCTAGGACTGTACACTGTATGTGAGGGCTTGATTACATCTTTATTGATGTAATTTGTAAATATAGTACTAAAAAATTGAGTTCTTAAAACATTTTATTTTTTCAATAAAGGGTACCACTTTTAATATATAAAAACATTACAGTTTATATCAGCACAATCCAAACACTTTTCCCGTGCAGTACTTCCGAGAAAAATCATTTTTTAGAAAATGTTCACTTTTTATAAATTTTTTTCAATGAGGTATGAATACTATGATTAGTAATTACTAGCACAAACAGCTGCACATAGGGCGGTGTTTCTACTAGTTAATAATAATTCTGGACATTTACATAGAGCGTACCAATGTATTATTAATGCTTAGAGGTTTTGTGAAAGAGTTGACACAAAACTTAAAGACATGTGACTTGAATGGTTTTTAGGTTTTGGCTGTTAAATAACTTTAATTGTTTTTCAAATATTAAAGATTCGTTTTTTAAGTAAAATTTCTGGACCTAACACACTTTATCCTAAAATTTTAATGAAACATATTAAGAAGATGGTGTGTGCTTTATTCATTATCTTATAAACTATTCAGTGGACATTAGAAATGCTTCTGATGGTTGCATAATACTATAAAAGAGGCAAAGTGACCAATCAGCCCATTGAGGTCATCCTTAACTCAAAAAAAAAAACACTTTCATGTATGTTGTACACTTATCCAACAAAAGTTTAATGCTTTCTTTTTCATTCCTGATCTTATATCATTCTTTAGTTTAATTTATATGAGAACTGCCCTTGGATATTCTTTACCTGTCATTATCAACCAAAAGTGTCTTCAAACTTTCCTTAAACAGCCACTTTTCAATATATATATAAGGAAAAAAAAATAGGTTCCATCTTTGAATAAATAGGTCACATTAGGAACCTCTTACCTGCCTTCACTAATAAAGACACTTGAAATTTTTTTTCACTTTATCTATGTTCCTGTCTTCCATAATAAAAGTTCCTTCAAATTCCATAAATGTCTGTTATTATTATTGTTGTTGTTTTTTGTAGTTAGCATAAGCATAAAAACACTTCAAGTCAAATTTAACACTTGGAACTTCATCAACAGATTTTTTAACTGCTTTTTATCTTTATAAATCTCAGTATTCTTTATTTTATGATAAGTTGTATGTCCTCATTAACTAAGCATTTGTTTCTTTATTACAAGTTTAATTTCACTGTTTTGGAACTGACTTTCACTGGAACTTGGAATCTATACATATAGGATTATAATCCTTTTCAAGTAATTTGATCGAACCAAGACAAATATTTAACATTCATACTAGAAAACCAGTCATCTTTCATCAAAGTTCTTTTGTGTAGTTCTTTAATAACTACACCTGGTTTCAATAAACCATCAGGATAATAATATCATTAACTCTAGCACTTAAGCAGTGTTACACAGTTACATTACTGACCATATCCTCTTCTGAATGATTGTTAAAGTCACAGTTGCAAGCCTGTTATCCAACACTTGACATCTGCTTATGACCCCAAAAGAATGTATTAAACTCCAAGTGACCTTCTCAAAACATTTTTCTTGATGCCTCAAATGAACAGAAATTTTCTCACCCATGCACCTACCTCTTTGATGTGATTTGAGGGAAGACTAAGGTTATAGCAGTATTTGATGTGTTTTGAGGGAAGACTAAGGTTATAGCAGTATTTGATGTGTTTTGAGGGAAGACTAAGGTTATAGCAGTATTTGATGTGTTTTGAGGGAAGACTAAGGTTATAGCAGTATTTGATGTGCTTTGAGGGAAGACCAAGGTTATAGCAGTATTTGATATGTTTGAAGGGAAGACCAAGGTTATAGTAGTATTTGATGTACTTTGAGGGAAGACCAAGATTATAGCAGTATTTGATGTGTTTTGAGGGAAGACTAAGGTTATAGCAGTATTTGATGTGCTTTGAGGGAAGACCAGGGTTATAGCAGTATTTGATGTGCTTTGAGGGAAGACTAAGATTATAGCAGTATTTCATGTGATTTGAGGGAAGACTAAGGTTATAGCAGTATTCATTGCTTTATCTTTTAGGTGTGATTGCACTCAAAAACCATCACATCTAATTTTGATCCAGTTGGTGTGTTTTTCTGGTTGCACTGGGTTTGCCACATATCGCAGGAGTAACTGTGTCTCCCAATGCAGAATGTAAAACAATTAACAGAGTGCAAACTAAGATGTAGCAAGTCTATAAACTGGGTTGGAAAGGGTTGAATTTTAAGGAGTGCAGTCTAACTCTTGGAGGTGTCTCTGGAATGTGAAATTTTACACACTTACTTGTTTTTCACATTTTGAGTGCTGCATAATAGTGTGGCTCCAGCTGTTTGGAAGATGTTAGAATCTGTTATTAGAGGTCATTTAGAAAAACGTCTGAGAAGCAAGTAAGTAATTTAAAAAAAATCTTAACATCGGTTTAAAAAACAGTTGTTTTGGCACAATAAATTTATTCTGCCATCATGTTGTTTGTTTTATTATTTATTTGTATGAACAAAGCCATGTCGGTGTTATTTAGATTTTGATAAGGTGCCACATAAAAAAGTTAATTAGTAAGTTCAATAAATGGAAAATATTAAAAAGTGGATTGTTAGTATAAAGCAAAAGTTGGTGATTAAAAGGAAGTTTGTTCAGTAGATTGAGTGTTGTTCTTGGGGCATTTCTAGGCTCTGTTCCGGTTGTAAGAAGGAACTTGGTGAGAAATATGTTCATCGTGTTGAGGTCACCATTTAAAATAACCACATCCATATACCTGTCTAACAAACCAAACCGAAATAGTTTCATTAAATAATGAAAAGGAAAAAAAAAATTTAAAAGGTGATAAACTTGCAAAAATCCAGAATCAGAGATAGATTACTACAAAAGCAGAAGGACACTGCCTTATTCAAGGGCAGATAAAATGCACATTTTCTGGCATCTCTAACATTCACTAATAGCAGTATTATAAAAGAATGCTTTCAGATTTTTTATTTACCATTTAAATAAATGGATTCAGCTTCCTGTGGATTTTAATCACAAAGCTTTAAGAAGATAAAACCACTTCAGTAACTACAGGCTTTTAAACTCTATTTATTATATTATAATATAAATCAAATTTGCACAGGGTCAGTCCAAAGGACCAATCACATATTGGAGAAGGATCGCTGCCTATAATTCTGAAGTTAATATGTGTAACTATATGAAGTATGACAAGGACCAATCACATATTGGAGAAGGAATGCTGCCTATAATTCTGAAGTTAATATGTGTATCTATATGAAGTATGACAAGGACCAATCACATATTGGAGAAGGAACGCTGCCTATAATTCTGAAGTTAATATGTGTAACTATATGAAGTATGACAAGGCTTTGATTAAATGTACAAGTCTGTGGTACACAAAATATCACATGTGTTATAAAAGTATTTGTACTCAAGCTGTGTCTGTGAATTGAAAATGTTAATCTGATTCAGACTCTGACAAGTTGGAGTGTAAGATGATGTTCATGTGAAGAATAAAAATATTGTTGTCTATCATACGGTTTGCCTAACCTCTAGAATGGGGATTCTCAAACTGTGGTACACGTACCACTGGTGGTACATGACACAATTAATATAAAAAATCATAAAATTTGTTATTAGCCCCTATCTGAGCTTTCCACGTACATGTACATACTGCTCTCCTCACTTATAGACTCACCTTCTACTTGCATAGACACACCACTATTTTGTTCTGTTAAAATTTAAAAAATGGTTCCAAAAAAAACAATTGCATCCTTCACATTAATGGGTAAGTGTTAAAAAATATGAATTTTTGGTTAAACAGTTTTTACTCAAGATACAGGGTGTTCATAAAGTCTAATAACTTTTAATGTACACATGATAGAAACAAACTGTAAACAGTTCATAAGGGAATAATTCCCGAAGTTTTACTACAATGCAATATTTTATGTCAGATCCCTAACTAACAAATATGGTGTTTTATTACAATGCAATATTTTTTATGTCAGATCCCTAACTAACAAATATGGTGACAATGGAAGAAATAGTTTACTGAATTGAAATCAATAATAGCAGTGAGGAAAAAATTTAGAACTTATTTCAACAAAGATGCACTAAACTGTAGCTAAATTAACAATTGGATGAAAAAGTTTTAAGAAACGGGGTCATTAATGACAAACCGTGATCCGGAAGGCCACGAATCAATGACGGGGCTGTAGCGGCTGGAGAATGTGTTTTTGAAAACTTAGAGAATCAACTTGAAAAGTTTACCACTGAAGGTGGTGGTTATGTTGAAACTTAGAACATTGAATTGGATTATAATAAACCTCATGAATTATATTTTTATGAACACTGTATCTTGACTAAAAACTGTTTAACCCTAAGGAACCCACTTGATGTATCTATATAGATATAGATATATTAGAAACGGCTGATATGGGTATTGAAAACTTTTATTTGAAAAGCACAAAATGTTGTTACTTGTTTTTATGGTTTTCAAGTACACAGACTTGATGAACACTCTGTATAATATTCAGTTATTAAATTAATTAAAAAACAAAAGATAAAACGTACACAAACCTGAAGAACCTTCAAGTCAAGAGTCAAAAATAATATATTCGAAAAGAAGGAGTTATGTATGAAACATATTTTAGAATGCACTGGTCCTTAGATTGATGCTTTCATTCCCCCAAAATAAACTTACAGTCACGTACATGCATGTTTTAAAAGTAATGATTAAAGTTAGTGATTGTGTGAGGCATGTTTTAAAGAACTTTAAAAGAAAAGTGTTTCATATTCAGGTCTATCTCAGTCTTTTTCAGTAATAGTTTTGTTATAAATGCAAACTTTGCATACAGCTCATATTCAGCTTGTAGTGGTTATTTAAGACTATCTCCAATTTATGTAATCTTTGTAATAGTATTGGTTATGTTGAAGAAAACTTTAAATCACATTTTTCTTCTTTTTTTTTTCAGGATTTGCAATTGATTACTTTGGTAGGAAGCTGACTTTGATGCTGATCCCAGTAGTATTTATAGCTGGTTGGTTGTGTATGATTTTTTCACATAGTACCGGACTGCTATTATTTGGAAGGATCGTGACTGGTTTCTCCTGTGGTTTAGTATCTTTGGCCGTACCTGTATACATTGCTGAGACTGCTGCTCCAGATTCTCGTGGTCTTCTAGGGTCGTGTGTTCAGTTGATGATAACTTTAGGTATTTTACTTACTTATGTAGTTGGCAAGTATATAGAATGGAAGTGGCTAGCCCTTTTTTCAATGACTTTTCCTGCCATATTGACCATCTTGATGATTTTTGTACCTGAAACTCCTCGGTGGTTACTAAGCAATGGTAAACGAGGAGATGCAATCAAAGCCATAGATTTTCTTTACGGCAGTTCACTTAATGCTGAAGCTGAATGTCAGATATTGGAATCTAATATATCTCAGCAAACTTCAGAGCGATTGTCTTGGCGAGTTCTTCTTCTTCCTCACGTTTTAAAACCACTATTCCTTAGCTTAGGTTTGATGATCTTCCAACAGCTTTCGGGAATCAACAATGTCATGTTCTACACAGTCAGCATATTCCAGTCAACTGGTTCAGCTATGGATCCTAATGACGAAACAATTATCATTGGAGTAGTATTGTTTCTTGCAACACTTGCCGGGAGCTTGCTAATGGATCTAGCAGGACGACGCATACTGTTACTTGTGTCTGCGTTCGTAATGGCATTCAGCCTGGCTGTTCTCGGTACCTACTACTACCTTGATGAAACTGTTCGCAACTCCTATAACTGGCTTCCTCTGACAAGTATGATTGTGTATATAGCAGCATTTTCCATTGGATATGGTCCAATTCCGTGGCTCATGATGGGTGAGCTTTTCTCTGTTAAAGTTAGAGGTTGGTCAAGTGGCATTGCAACTTTTGTTAATTGGACCTTTGTGTTTTTAGTTACCAAGGAGTTTCATTTTATGATAGAACTTGTTCATGAGTATGGAGCCTACTGGATCTTTGGTAGCCTATGCCTTTTGAGTTGTGTGTTTGTCGCCACTGTGGTACCAGAAACCAAAGGCAAAACTTTGGAAGAGATTGAAAACTATTTTCAAGCTAAAAAGCAACTCTTACACTCTATAAATGCTTCGGATAATGATCTGGAGAATATCTAGATGGTGACTGATTTAACTTTTCTCACTATAAATAACTTTTTATAAGCAGTTTGTTTATGAAAACAGTGAATCTACAGAAAATTAATAATTCTAAAAGATTTTAGTTTTAATGAAATTAAAAACACTTCTTTGTTCCATATTGTAATTGGAAAGAAATGTGTATATTAACCTGAAGTACTTTTTATTTGACAGTTTGTATATACACGGGTAATAATATTAGGTTTGTGTTTGTTACATTGTTACTTAGACAAGATTATTGTTAAGCACAGAGCAATGCAATGGGCTATTTGTGCTGTTTCCACAGGGAATATTTAAATCCAATTTTAGTGTGAAAAGCCCACAGACTTAATACTGAGTCACTGGGGGCCATTCAACACAGAAAAATCTTTTTTTTTTTTTTTACAGGTTTGAGAGTGTGCTTTATGAGATAAGCAAATTGTGAGTATTAGTAGAATAATCAATAGTTAACATGTAAAAATGTGTGTAAAATATATATATTTGTAGTAAGTAATAACAAATATGTTAAATCACTTCACAGAGAATAATCTATTGTTATTATGATTATGAAAACACCGTTAAACCTTGATTGATTGAATTGTGGAAGCTAGGGTGTAAAGAATAATTGACATACACTCTGTTATAGATATATCGATGCCCTGAGTGATTTATATGTTTGGTTAAAGGGCTGTAATTAATCAATATGGAAGTAATATTTAAGATGATGGCCGTTAACAAAAATTGTCACTAAAGGAAGCATTTGTTAAAGAGATTTATCAGGTTTTCACCATTATATTTTAGTATTTAGTGTGTTTTATTATTGCCATATTCACTGTAATTTCTTTAGTTTTTCAAAAACTTGAGAACATTACACAAAGAAAAATTTTATTTAAAAGATCTTTCAGTTTTCTTGAGGTATTTTAACTAATAAGAAATACTCAGAAAATATTCAGATGCTTATTGTTTTCTAAAATTAGTCATATCAGTTTTTTTTTCTGGAAATTTATATTGTTTTGTGGTATTTATATTGTAATTTTTACATAATTTGTCCAGACTTTCATGAACAAAACTTATTTTTCTGGGTCACATTTGAACTTTAACATGAGTTAAATGATGTAGCGAACAATATTTGAGAGTAAGCTTGGATTTTTTCAAAAGTTAAATCAGGCAATCCATTGAGCTAAAGATTTAAGAACAAATTATGTTTAGAATAGATCGTTAAATCATTCTATTCCAAGGAATAAAATGTCAGCATGGATCACTAGATAGCGATTATAAGATTAAAATGAAAGTTAAAGCTCAATTCTTGGAAGAAATAGAGACTTCAAAGCTGCTTAAATTTTTGGAGTTTTTAATTTTGACTTTTTTTTTTTGCAGATATAGGTGTAGTTGCCTTAAAAAATTCTGAATATTTGAATATATTTTAACGTGCCCTAAGCCTATTTTAAATTATTACACATGGTTTAATATATATGATTTTATATAATGGTGAATTTATGAATTTGCACATAGAAGTTAGTACATTCTTGAAGACTGGGCATTTCCATGATAACAAAATCAGTGGTGAAATCCTTATTATAGATGTACAGGATCCAGAGTTACAGTGTATGGAGTTTTCTCTAAGTTCATGGTACCCACACAAAAAAGTACAAAAAATAATGGAATTTGTACCAGTTTCCAACACAGAAGCAGTATACCACTTGGTATTGCAAAAAGAACTTGTAATACATTCTAGTGAGTACAATCAGCAAATGTAATGGAAGTTCCTAGAGAGAGAGGATATAGTCTGTTTTGTTTGTATTGCTCTTGCAATGTTTTCTCTCAACCCTACAGAATTTGTCACTGTGTTTAGATCTACATAAAATCTCATGTTTATAAAAAATCTTTTTGGATACCTCATTCATTTTAAATGTTTTCTAACAAAAGTATAATATTGAATGAAATGAAACAGATCTGTAGCATGTCAGATTATTTTACAGATTAGAAGAGTACAGATATTTATGATTTAATGTGTAATGTATAAATGTTTTTTGTTTTACTTGTACAAAATGAGGATGTTTTTCAGACCATTAAATCATTGTTTTTCCTGGTTAATTTGCTCCTAATTTTGATGATATTTTACACATTTATACAAGATGTATATTTAATTTTCTTTAGAGAAGATGGTACAGGTTACTGTTTTTGCCTTATTGTTTTTATGGCATTAAAGCGGATTAGCGGGGATGTAAAAAATCCACTAACCTGATGGTTGAAACTACAAAATTTTGAGTTTGGGCTTCTGTGAGAGCTACTAACCAGAGGGAAGGTAGCTAGACAGCAGCATCCCTGTTACCCACAGCTTAAAGTGCAGGGAATATTTTGTGGTATTGCACGGATTTGAACCCAGCCCACAAGGCTTGGAGGTCTATTACAGTTTTGACTAGATAGAACATTTCAAATTTTGCACACCCATGGAATAGAGTTTAATATTATCTCATATAGATTTGTTTTATGGTAATTTTTTAATTATCTTTATTACAAGTAATTTTTTCCTCTTTTTGTTCCCTGTTATTCAAATAAATTCTCACAACAATTTAGTTTTATAATTTTAAGAACTGTTAAATGAAAGAGATCCGTGATATAATTGATAGTTGAGATCTGTATGCAGGATTTTCATTGTCTTTAAGAGTACGTGGGTGATATATATATATATATTATGTCGAACAAGTAGAAAGGTGCGTTTGAATTTTACCCATGACTTAAACCATGTAATTCATCTTATGACATAAATAATAAAATTTTCTGTCACCTATGGATTATTTGTTTTTAATCATGCTTTATCCTTTTAGGATGAAACTCATTGTAATATTCCTTTTAGTTAAAAAATGAAATTCGAAAGAATTTTCTACCAAAAGAAACAAGAAAGACTTGTTTAATCTATTACAAGAACCTTTTAGGATTATGTATAGAGCTGAAACATTTCATACATTACAAAAACAACAGCAAAAGATACACACTAGTTAGCTTGAAATGTCTCCACCAGACGGATGTAAGAAGATTTAGTATAAACCAAGCACCATACACCACATGGATGAAGACATTCATTACGGAGGACTTTCATCCATTCTAAGGACCAAAGCAGGTGCAGTATAGGGCTCAACACCATACACCACATGGATAAAGACACTCATTACGGAGGACTTTCATCCATTCTAAGGACCACAGCAGGTTCAGTATATGACGTCACACTTTTCCCATGTAAATTTAGTAT
>NW_013666305.1:190333-194184 GCF_000517525.1 Limulus polyphemus
CTCAACACCATACACCACATGGATAAAGACATTCATTACGGAGGACTTTCATCCATTCTAAGGACCAAAGCAGGTGCAGTATAGGGCTCAACACCATACACCACATGGATAAAGACATTCATTACGGAGGACTTTCATCCATTCTAAGGACCAAAGCAGGTGCAGTATAAGTCTCAACACCATACACCACATGGATGAAGACACTCATTACGGAGGACTTTCATCCATTCTAAGGACCAAAGCAGGTGCAGTATAGGGCTCAACACCATACACCACATGGATAAAGACACTCATTACGGAGGACTTTCATCCATTCTAAGGACCACAGCAGGTTCAGTATATGACGTCACACTTTTCCCATGTAAATTTAGTATAGAGTCCTAAACTGAATGAAGCAGTAATGCAGACTCGGTGTCCAAAATTTTATCCACTCCAATTATAAAAACAAAATTGATTGAAAAGACCAAGGCAGAATTACTTCTTATGCAGTGTGAACACCCTGCTGTCTACAACCATGAGAGGTTTATTATAAATCATGTCTGTATACATTAGCAGGCCCAAGTTAGGCTTGGTATAGACCACATAATTAACACATTAGAAGAACCATGCCATACCCAGTGCATAACTCAATATCTTTCCACCACAGAAACCAACAAGGTTGAGTCGATAAAGATTCAAGAAACACGGAAGAAGTAACCCATAAGATTTATAAGGCAGACAGTGTCTTTGTCGCCTTGATTTGTAAGGCAGGCGGTGTCTTTGTTGCCTTGACTTATAATGAACCCGCTACCAGAGCATATTTTGTAAATGCAGGTATACTTGTTAGGCTTCCTTTATCTCGATACTTTGATCTTATCTTGCATTAGAATATGAAAACAAGTCAAATTATATATATAGTAGGGTTTTCTAAGCGTTTTTTCCGCCATTTCTCAAATATCTAAATTTTGACTTTCAGTTTTGTTTTTTCTGTGACAACTCATTTTGTGTAGTCAGCTCATTGTACTGTCTTTCAGTAAATGACTATTTACGGGAAAACCTTTTTATGAACTTAATATCTACATACCTTCATGATAATTTTCCTCATTCTAACTGATCTTAGACTTTCATGATAAGCACGTAGACCTTCCATAACATTAATTATTCTTGTAGTTTCTGTAGAATTATGCCTAGTGTTAAGAATAGTCGCATCGATCCAAGGCTACCTTGGTCTTCTTCTGTTCCCTATAAATTATATGCTCACGTTTGTAACTGCTCTGGATTCATTCGCATGAAGTGGCTGAACCATTTCAAACTCTGCTTTTCCACATAATTCAATACTGGTTTCAATCGAAGCAGTTGTCTAATTTTTTCATTTATTACTTCATCTAGTCTTGTATCAGTAAACGCTTTACAGGGGGCATCTTTTCACATAATGTCATACTTTGTTCGGTTCTCTTACTGATGATCCATACCTGGCATTGATGATTTGCATCTCAAGTTACTGAATACATCAGGGTGCACATAAACCCTCAATAGGTGTTCAGGTTAGAACTACAGTACCGTCTGTATCTTCTGTACTGTTGTGATTTCCCCTGTGAGGCACGTTTCTCCACCTTCCTACAAACTATGATTTTTTGTAGTGACGATTCCTTAAACAAATAGAGGAAGAAATCCGTCTTGAAGAATGGGCATGTTGACCTGCAGCGTTTTGAAGATGTTGGATGATCACAAACCTTGTGTCCAAACCATGACAATGAATCGTCCACGTTTGATGGTGGGTGAATCTTAATAGTTCAAGGATTTCTATTCTTGTTCTCTGGACCTACATGCTTCTTGAACAGTGTAATAATGAAAATTTGACTCAGTTGGCAAGGAATGTGTCACACCAGTTCACACGACGACCATTTTATTTTTTGTGATTACAGTCTTTTATTTGAGACATTTGTCCAATATGTATTTTTTTGCCACTCAGGTTGAAGGATGTTATTACTTCAAAGCAAAGGTTTGTTGTCAATCCCCTCTAATCTTCCGAACAACTGTGAATTATGTAAGTATTCTGACAGTAGAGAGTTTCTCGTGATATTTTTTTTTTGCAGTTGTGTAAAGCTTTTCATGAAACTGATGAGTTATCTGATACACAACTTCTAGTAAAATCCCAAGATTGGCTGCAACACAGTGTATACTATTGAGAAATAGAGGGTGTCACTTGCTGTCAAAGGTCACTGGTCTGTGGGGAGAAAGAAAACACAAACACTTATCTCTAGATCTTGTTTTCGTCACCTGGTAATCTCTGATATATTGGCAATACAAATCGAATCACAAGCAGAAGATAAGGTTATTTTTCTCAAGTAGATTTTTGTTGTTGTTTGTTCAAAGATAAATTTTCAGAGAAAGAATTTATTTTTTGAAAAAAAAGCTGAAAGTGATACATTTTTAGAAAAATAGAGCAAATGTTCTGTTCGTTAAGAAGAACCTGAATGTGAGATTTGAATCAAAAGGTCCTGGATTAGAAGCATGAAATTACTGAAACACAATTAAAACTTTCAACTGTAGCACTGTTAAACTCCAAGAGTCAATCTCCCTCTTTGGTCAAGAGTAGTTGTTTATCTTATTTCTGGTCAACAATTCAAAATTATAGGCATGACTGTTCTTGAGCCACAAGGGTCTCTCAACTACATGTTTAGCATTATAGTCAAGTGCGGCTAAAAATTAAATAAATACCAATACCAGTCATTAAGAAGAAGAAATGAATGAACATTATAATTTTTGACCTACATAGAGATCATAGGTCATGATGTCTATATTTGACAAATTATTAATATAACACTTAGCAAGGTTATGTTTGTTTGTTTTTGAATTTCGCGCAAAGCTACGTGAGGGCTATCTGCACTAGCCGTCCCTAATTTAGCAGTGTAAGACTAGAGGGAAGGCAGCTAGTCATCACCGCCAACTCTTGGGCTGCTCTTTTACCAACGAATAATGGGATTGACCGTCACATTATAACGCCCCCACGGCTGAAAGGGCGAGCATGTTTGGTGTGACGGGGATTCGAACCCGCAGATTGCGAGTCGAGTGCCCTAACCACCTGGCCATGCCGGGCCAGCAAGGTTATGACAGAACTTTTAACAGATATTATATATATGTGTGTATGTATGAACAACATCAATACGAGTAGCTGTTTTGAATTTTGACACACTAATAATATCCACAGATGATCACTAAAATTATATTAATTTAACTATTTAACAACAATATCGTAATTTATATGTGTGAATTCAAATGCTATAATCTCTGCATGCTACTCTTTAATCAACGAGCTAGATGTAGTCTCGTTATTAGAGTATAGGATATGCTACCCACTTTCAGCTAAAAACACGTTATAAAAGTGACGGTAAATATTGCTATTTAGTTTGAAAAGCTGGACAAAACCCTCGTGGCTGTAGGAGCTGCTGGTTGGTTGCCTTCCATTTGGCCATGAGTTTAAAATTAGGGACAGCTGATTTTGAATCCTACAAGTCTCTGACCTGACCATTTAGACCACGTGCACACAAGTGAGTTTTAGAATTCAAATTGTCAACAAACAACTTTTCTCTACCTTTTACTATTATAAGATAATGTTGCGTCAGCGAGGTCACGTGACTAGTATCACGCCACGTCCTTCTCGAACCTTCATGAATTATCGGGAGACTACTAGATTGGGGGTAGACTGGTATATATGAGACGCTCACAACTTGACGGAACAAGATAAAGAGTAATTGAACTGCAGTCAGAGAGTGTGTAATTGAACTGTTGGAAGTCGAGTACGTGAGACGTTTGTTATAGCGCGACTGTTGAAATTAAGTGTATCGCAAAGTTATATTCAGAAAGAATAA